>NW_026558316.1:0-263466 GCF_026930045.1 Uloborus diversus | reverse complement strand
GTCATACAAATATACGTACGATTTTGAAAAGCAAGTCAGTAAATATTTCCCTTCAAATCAGTTCGTTTAAAAAAAGAAAAAGTACCTTTCTTACTTTAAAAAAAAAAAAAAAGTTTTTTTTTAACGATTGGATAAAAGTGCTTTATTATGCACATTTTATTTAAAATTAAATTCGGCATTTATATTTTCAATAAATTTGAAGATATAAATGCCGAACACTAGCAACCAGCAATAGCGCCAATTTGTTTATTTTTTCAAAAACGGGGGGTGGGGTTCGATAGACATCAGTCAACCTAGGGGCACCCCCCCTAGGGGGGGACATGGCGCAGACTGTGCCATTGAAATTTTTAGGGGTGGTGTTTTGAGGGGCAATTTTCACCTCTTTTTTGGAGGGAAGTTTGCTTTTGAATGGGGTCTTCGCGATATTTAGGGGAGGGGGTGCACCCTTGCTCTTAGGGGGGTGAACACCTCTAGTCAACCTCAAAAGGGGGAGATGAACACAAAAATGTTTGGAATCCCTGATTTCAATCCGTTACACTTATTTTCAGTTCAAAGAAAATTAAAAGAAAATAAAAATAAATAAATTAATTAAAAACAAAGAAAAATTACAATATTCTCATTTGTAAAGGATGCATATGGACCATTTAATCTGTTTAAAAAAATGACTACCGTACTTAAAAGCGTGCGCTTAGGGGAATTATACCTTATCCAAATTTGAGACTTATAAAATAAAATTTAGGCACACCAGAGTTTCTTACTGTCCGTTTTATGCCAAAAATTGAGGTAAGCGAAATATAATAATAAAATATATTACTTGAATGTAAAAGTGGTTTATGGAGACGTGACCATTATGCATGCAAAAATAAAAATTTTATTACTACATGAGGTGCCCGTTTTTTATGCGCCTTATGCAATTTATTATTTACTTTTTCAAGCTTTATGATTAAGTATATTTGAGAAAACTCCATTGTAAAATATTAATGGTTCTTTTGTAGTTTCAAAATCTATAACTTAATTTTATTCATCTTGTTAAAGAAATTCATGAAAGAATTTAAGCATTGTTCGAAAACTAATTAAAATGTAAAAGATAACATTTTAGACATATCAAAAGTTTTATGCATGGCTGCTGTAAGTTTTATTCTATTTTTATCCTATAATAGCTTACGTAGATTCTTTGTGCTTGATGGACAAGGTGTGAATGGCCTTAACTTTAATGAAAAATTATGTACAAAATTGAAGCTTATCTACTTTATTTGATGGTATTTAAGACACTAAATTGTCTTAATATTACTGATTACTGTCTATTTTATTGATTTAATAGCAAAAAAGAAAAATTAAATCTCAAAATATGTCAAGCGAAATGATGCGTTTTATATTTGTGACGGCAGTGGTTATGAACTGCATGAAGTTTGTTAAAGAACTGAGCATGTCCCCCAAATTAAAGCTTATCCTTCTTTTAAGATGGCGTTTAGGACGCGCTAATTACCCTTGCTACAGCTGATTACTGTCAATTTCATTCCGTCTTTATTTCGTAAGTCTTTTTTTCATTCTAGCTAAATGAAGATCTAGAATTCAAATAGAAGAGCATTCTGTCTAAATGAAAGCAAAATGTACTGACTGACTGACTGACTGCCTGACTGACTGACTGACTGAATGACTGACTGACTGAGACTAAATGACTGACTGCTTGACTGACTGGCTGAAGGACTAACTGACTGACTGAGTGACTGACTGACTGGACTGACTGACTGAGACTGAATGACTGAGTGCTTGACTGATTGACTGTCAGACTGACTGACTGACTTCGCAAAAGGGAAAAATAAAAAAAAAATAATTATAAAATTAGAAAAAAATATTTGCATTTAAGATTTCCTTTCCGGCTGGGATTTAAACCCAGGGCGACACTCATGGAAGCCCAACGCTCTCGCCAATATACTATCGGATCTCTGTTGATCGGTGTCTTAATTATAATAAAAACAAAAAATGCACCTTAGTAATTATTGATCTAAAATCTTTGAAATCTAAAGGTCGAATGATTAAACTGACTCAGAATTTTCTTCCGTACATAAATAATCCATATTTGCAAAAGAAAGAAATTGCAAAAAAAAAGAATCTTCAAATTAGAAGAGAAATATATACATGGAAGATTTTCGTTCCGGCCGGGACTCGAACCCAGGGCCACTCGCTTGGAAGCCTAACACTCTAGCCATTAGTCTATGGGAGCTCTGTCGGTGGGAGTTTTAAATATAATAAAAACAAAAAATGCACCTTGGTAATTGTTTATTTAAACACTTTGAAATCTTCGTGTCGAAAAATTAAACTGACTCAGAATTTTCTTCCCTACATAAATAATCAATAATTGCAAAGGAAAGAAATTGAAAAAAAAAAGAATTTTCAAATTAGAAAAGAAATATATACATTGAAGATATTCGCTCCGGCTGGGACTCGAACCCAGGCCACTCGCTTGGAAGACCAGCGGTCTAGCCATTAGGCTATCGGAGTTCTGTCGAGCGGAGTCTTACTGCCTGACTGATACTGCCTGACTGACTGACTGACTCACTGACTGACCGAGACTGACTGACTAACTGCCTGACTGACTGAGACTGGACTGACTGACTGACTGACTGACTGACTGACTGACTAACTGACTGACTGAGACTGACTGACTGACTACTTGACTCTCTGACTGGCTATTTCACTGACTGACTGAATGACTAAATGACTGACTGACACTGACTGACTGACTGCTTGACTACCTGACTGACTGCTTGACTGACTAACTGACTGGACAGGACTGACCGACTGACTGACTGACAGACTGACTGAATAAGGATGACTGACAGACTGACTGAATAAGGCTGACTGACTGACTGACAGACTGACTGAATAAGGCTGACCGACTGACTGACTGCCTGACTGACTGACTGACTGAATGACTGACTGACTGACTGACCGAGACTGACTGACTGACTGACTGAGACTGGACTGGACTGACTGACTGACTGACTGACTGAGACTGACTGACTGCTTTAGTGACTAACTGACTGCACAGGACTGACCGACTGACTGACTGACTGCCTGACTGACTGACTGACTGAATGACTGACTGACTGAGACTAAATGACTGACTGCTTGACTGACTGGCTGAAGGACTAACTGACTGACTGAGTGACTGACTGACTGGACTGACTGACTGAGACTGAATGACTGAGTGCTTGACTGATTGACTGTCAGACTGACTGACTGACTTCGCAAAAGGGAAAAATAAAAAAAAAAGAATTATAAAATTAGAAAAAAATATTTGCATTTAAGATTTCCTTTCCGGCCGGGACTCGAACCCAGTACCACGCGCTAGGAACCCAACGGTCTAGCCGTTAGGCTATCGGAGCTCTGTCGATGGAAGTCTTAAATATAATAAAAACAAAAAATGCACCTTGGTAATTATTGATTCAAACACTTTGAAATTTACAGGTCGAATAATTAAACTGACTCAGAATTTTTCTCCCTACATAAATAATCAATATTCGCAAAAGAGAAAAATTAAAAAAAAAAGAAGAAGAAATTTCAAATTAGAAACTAAAAGTATACATTGAAGATTTTCGTTCAGGCTGGGACTCGAACCCAGGGCCACTCGCTTGGAAGCCTAACACTCTAGCCATTAGTCTATGGGAGCTCTGTCGGTGGGAGTTTTAAATATAATAAAAACAAAAAATGCACCTTGGTAATTGTTTATTTAAACACTTTGAAATCTTCGTGTCGAAAAATTAAACTGACTCAGAATTTTCTTCCCTACATAAATAATCAATAATTGCAAAGGAAAGAAATTGAAAAAAAAAAGAATTTTCAAATTAGAAAAGAAATATATACATTGAAGATATTCGCTCCGGCTGGGACTCGAACCCAGGCCACTCGCTTGGAAGACCAGCGGTCTAGCCATTAGGCTATCGGAGTTCTGTCGAGCGGAGTCTTACTGCCTGACTGATACTGCCTGACTGACCGAGACTGACTGACTAACTGCCTGACTGACTGAGACTGGACTGACTGACTGACTGACTGAATGACTGACTAACTGACTGACTGAGACTGACTGACTGACTGCTTGACTCTCTGACTGGCTATTTCACTGACTGACTGAATGACTAAATGACTGACTGACACTGACTGACTGACTGCTTGACTACCTGACTGACTGCTTGACTGACTAACTGACTGGACAGGACTGACCGACTGACTGACTGACAGACTGACTGAATAAGGATGACTGACAGACTGACTGAATAAGGCTGACTGACTGACTGACAGACAGACTGACTGAATAAGGCTGACCGACTGACTGACTGCCTGACTGACTGACTGACTGAATGACTGACTGACTGACTGACCGAGACTGACTGACTGACTGACTGAGACTGGACTGGACTGACTGACTGACTGACTGACTGAGACTGACTGACTGCTTTAGTGACTAACTGACTGCACAGGACTGACCGACTGACTGACTGACTGACTGCCTGACTGAGTGACTGACTGAATGACTGACTGACTGAGACTAAATGACTGACTGCTTGACTGACTGGCTGAAGGACTAACTGACTGACTGAGTGACTGACTGACTGGACTGACTGACTGAGACTGAATGACTGAGTGCTTGACTGATTGACTGTCAGACTGACTGACTGACTTCGCAAAAGGGAAAAATAAAAAAAAAAGAATTATAAAATTAGAAAAAAAATATTTGCATTTAAGATTTCCTTTCCGGCCGGGACTCGAACCCAGTACCACGCGCTAGGAACCCAACGGTCTAGCCATTAGGCTATCGGAGCTCTGTCGATGGAAGTCTTAAATATAATAAAGACAAAAAATGCACCTTGGTAATTATTGATTCAAACACTTTGAAATTTACAGGTCGAATAATTAAACTGACTCAGAATTTTCTTCCGTACATAAATAATCGATATTTGCAGAAGAAAGAAAATGAAAAAAAAAAAAATTTCAAATTAGAAAAGAAATATATACATTGAAGATTTTCGTTCCGGCCGGGACTCGAACACAGTACCACGCGCTTGGAACCCAACGGTCTCGCCATTAGGCTGTCGGAGCTCTGTCAATTGAAGTCTTAAATATAATAAAAACAAAAATCGCACCTTTTTAATTATTGATTCAAACACTTTGAAATTTACAGGTCGAATAATTAAACTGACTCAGAATTTTTCTCCCTACATAAATAATCAATATTCGCAAAAGAGAAAAATTAAAAAAAAAGAAGAAGAAATTTCAAATTAGAAACTAAAAGTATACATTGAAGATTTTCGTTCAGGCTGGGACTCGAACCCAGGGCCACTCGCTTGGAAGCCTAACACTCTAGCCATTAGTCTATGGGAGCTCTGTCGGTGGGAGTTTTAAATATAATAAAAACAAAAAATGCACCTTGGTATTTGTTTATTTAAACACTTTGAAATCTTCGTGTCGAAAAATTAAACTGACTCAGAATTTTCTTCCCTACATAAATAATCAATAATTGCAAAGGAAAGAAATTGAAAAAAAAAAGAATTTTCAAATTAGAAAAGAAATATATACATTGAAGATATTCGCTCCGGCTGGGACTCGAACCCAGGCCACTCGCTTGGAAGACCAGCGGTCTAGCCATTAGGCTATCGGAGTTCTGTCGAGCGGAGTCTTACTGCCTGACTGATACTGCCTGACTGATAGACTGACTCACTGACTGACTGATACTGACTGACTGACTCACTGACTGACCGAGACTGACTGACTAACTGCCTGACTGACTGAGACTGGACTGACTGACTGACTGACTGACTGACTGACTAACTGACTGACTGAGACTGACTGACTGACTGCTTGACTCTCTGACTGGCTATTTCACTGACTGACTGAATGACTAAATGACTGACTGACACTGACTGACTGACTGCTTGACTACCTGACTGACTGCTTGACTGACTAACTGACTGGACAGGACTGACCGACTGACTGACTGACAGACTGACTGAATAAGGATGACTGACAGACTGACTGAATAAGGCTGACTGACTGACTGACTGACAGACTGACTGAATAAGGCTGACCGACTGACTGACTGCCTGACTGACTGACTGACTGAATGACTGACTGACTGACTGACCGAGACTGACTGACTGACTGACTGAGACTGGACTGGACTGACTGACTGACTGACTGACTGACTGAGACTGACTGACTGCTTTAGTGACTAACTGACTGCACAGGACTGACCGACTGACTGACTGACTGACTGCCTGACTGACTGACTGACTGAATGACTGACTGACTGAGACTAAATGACTGACTGCTTGACTGACTGGCTGAAGGGCTAACTGACTGACTGAGTGACTGACTGACTGGACTGACTGACTGAGACTGAATGACTGAGTGCTTGACTGATTGACTGTCAGACTGACTGACTGACTTCGCAAAAGGGAAAAATAAAAAAAAAAGAATTATAAAATTAGAAAAAAATATTTGCATTTAAGATTTCCTTTCCGGCTGGGATTTGAACCCAGGGCGACACTCATGGAAGCCCAACGCTCTCGCCAATATACTATCGGATCTCTGTTGATCGGTGTCTTAATTATAATAAAAACAAAAAATGCACCTTAGTAATTATTGATCTAAAATCTTTGAAATCTAAAGGTCGAATGATTAAACTGACTCAGAATTTTCTTCCGTACATAAATAATCCATATTTGCAAAAGAAAGAAATTTCAAAAAAAAAAGAAACTTCAAATTAGAAGAGAAATATATACATGGAAGATTTTCGTTCCGGCCGGGACTCGAACCCAGGGCCACTCGCTTGGAAGCCTAACACTCTAGCCATTAGTCTATGGGAGCTCTGTCGGTGGGAGTTTTAAATATAATAAAAACAAAAAATGCACCTTGGTAATTGTTTATTTAAACACTTTGAAATCTTCGTGTCGAAAAATTAAACTGACTCAGAATTTTCTTCCCTACATAAATAATCAATAATTGCAAAGGAAAGAAATTGAAAAAAAAAGAATTTTCAAATTAGAAAAGAAATATATACATCGAAGATATTCGCTCCGGCTGGGACTCGAACCCAGGCCACTCGCTTGGAAGACCAGCGGTCTAGCCATTAGGCTATCGGAGTTCTGTCGAGCGGAGTCTTACTGCCTGACTGATACTGCCTGACTGATAGACTGACTCACTGACTGACTGATACTGACTGACTGACTCACTGACTGACCGAGACTGACTGACTAACTGCCTGACTGACTGAGACTGGACTGACTGACTGACTGACTGACTGACTGACTAACTGACTGACTGAGACTGACTGACTGACTGCTTGACTCTCTGACTGGCTATTTCACTGACTGACTGAATGACTAAATGACTGACTGACACTGACTGACTGACTGCTTGACTACCTGACTGACTGCTTGACTGACTAACTGACTGGACAGGACTGACCGACTGACTGACTGACAGACTGACTGAATAAGGATGACTGACAGACTGACTGAATAAGGCTGACTGACTGACTGACTGACAGACTGACTGAATAAGGCTGACCGACTGACTGACTGACTGCCTGACTGACTGACTGAATGACTGACTGACTGACTGACCGAGACTGACTGACTGACTGACTGAGACTGGACTGGACTGACTGACTGACTGACTGACTGACTGAGACTGACTGACTGCTTTAGTGACTAACTGACTGCACAGGACTGACCGACTGACTGACTGACTGACTGCCTGACTGACTGACTGACTGAATGACTGACTGACTGAGACTAAATGACTGACTGCTTGACTGACTGGCTGAAGGGCTAACTGACTGACTGAGTGACTGACTGACTGGACTGACTGACTGAGACTGAATGACTGAGTGCTTGACTGATTGACTGTCAGACTGACTGACTGACTTCGCAAAAGGGAAAAATAAAAAAAAAAGAATTATAAAATTAGAAAAAAATATTTGCATTTAAGATTTCCTTTCCGGCTGGGATTTGAACCCAGGGCGACACTCATGGAAGCCCAACGCTCTCGCCAATATACTATCGGATCTCTGTTGATCGGTGTCTTAATTATAATAAAAACAAAAAATGCACCTTAGTAATTATTGATCTAAAATCTTTGAAATCTAAAGGTCGAATGATTAAACTGACTCAGAATTTTCTTCCGTACATAAATAATCCATATTTGCAAAAGAAAGAAATTTCAAAAAAAAAGAAACTTCAAATTAGAAGAGAAATATATACATGGAAGATTTTCGTTCCGGCCGGGACTCGAACCCAGGGCCACTCGCTTGGAAGCCTAACACTCTAGCCATTAGTCTATGGGAGCTCTGTCGGTGGGAGTTTTAAATATAATAAAAACAAAAAATGCACCTTGGTAATTGTTTATTTAAACACTTTGAAATCTTCGTGTCGAAAAATTAAACTGACTCAGAATTTTCTTCCCTACATAAATAATCAATAATTGCAAAGGAAAGAAATTGAAAAAAAAAAGAATTTTCAAATTAGAAAAGAAATATATACATCGAAGATATTCGCTCCGGCTGGGACTCGAACCCAGGCCACTCGCTTGGAAGACCAGCGGTCTAGCCATTAGGCTATCGGAGTTCTGTCGAGCGGAGTCTTACTGCCTGACTGATACTGCCTGACTGACTGACTGACTCACTGACTGACCGAGACTGACTGACTAACTGCCTGACTGACTGAGACTGGACTGACTGACTGACTGACTGACTGACTGACTAACTGACTGACTGAGACTGACTGACTGACTGCTTGACTCTCTGACTGGCTATTTCACTGACTGACTGAATGACTAAATGACTGACTGACACTAACTGACTGACTGCTTGACTACCTGACTGACTGCTTGACTGACTAACTGACTGGACAGGACTGACCGACTGACTGACTGACAGACTGACTGAATAAGGATGACTGACAGACTGACTGAATAAGGCTGACTGACTGACTGACTGACAGACTGACTGAATAAGGCTGACCGACTGACTGACTGCCTGACTGACTGACTGACTGAATGACTGACTGACTGACTGACCGAGACTGACTGACTGACTGACTGAGACTGGACTGGACTGACTGACTGACTGACTGACTGAGACTGGACTGGACTGACTGACTGACTGACTGACTGAGACTGACTGACTGCTTTAGTGACTAACTGACTGCACAGGACTGACCGACTGACTGACTGACTGACTGCCTGACTGAGTGACTGACTGAATGACTGACTGACTGAGACTGAATGACTGAGTGCTTGACTGATTGACTGTCAGACTGACTGACTGACTTCGCAAAAGGGAAAAATAAAAAAAAAGAATTATAAAATTAGAAAAAAATATTTGCATTTAAGATTTCCTTTCCGGCCGGGACTCGAACCCAGTACCACGCGCTAGGAACCCAACGGTCTAGCCATTAGGCTTTTGGAGCTCTGTCGATGGAAGTCTTAAATATAATAAAAACAAAAAATGCACCTTGGTAATTATTGATTCAAACACTTTGAAATTTACAGGTCGAATAATTAAACTGACTCAGAATTTTTCTCCCTACATAAATAATCAATATTCGCAAAAGAGAAAAATTAAAAAAAAAAGAAGAAGAAATTTCAAATTAGAAACTAAAAGTATACATTGAAGATTTTCGTTCAGGCTGGGACTCGAACCCAGGGCCACTCGCTTGGAAGCCTAACACTCTAGCCATTAGTCTATGGGAGCTCTGTCGTGGGAGTTTTAAATATAATAAAAACAAAAAATGCACCTTGGTAATTGTTTATTTAAACACTTTGAAATCTTCGTGTCGAAAAATTAAACTGACTCAGAATTTTCTTCCCTACATAAATAATCAATAATTGCAAAGGAAAGAAATTGAAAAAAAAAAGAATTTTCAAATTAGAAAAGAAATATATACATTGAAGATATTCGCTCCGGCTGGGACTCGAACCCAGGCCACTCGCTTGGAAGACCAGCGGTCTAGCCATTAGGCTATCGGAGTTCTGTCGAGCGGAGTCTTACTGCCTGACTGACAGACTGACTCACTGACTGACTGATACTGACTGACTGACTCACTGACTGACCGAGACTGACTGACTAACTGCCTGACTGACTGAGACTGGACTGACTGACTGACTGACTGACTAACTGACTGACTGAGACTGACTGACTGACTGCTTGACTCTCTGACTGGCTATTTCACTGACTGACTGAATGACTAAATGACTGACTGACACTGACTGACTGACTGCTTGACTACCTGACTGACTGCTTGACTGACTAACTGACTGGACAGGACTGACCGACTGACTGACTGACAGACTGACTGAATAAGGATGACTGACAGACTGACTGAATAAGGCTGACTGACTGACTGACTGACAGACTGACTGAATAAGGCTGACCGACTGACTGACTGCCTGACTGACTGACTGACTGCTTGACTCTCTGACTGGCTATTTCACTGACTGACTGAATGACTAAATGACTGACTGACACTGACTGACTGACTGCTTGACTACCTGACTGACTGCTTGACTGACTAACTGACTGGACAGGACTGACCGACTGACTGACTGACAGACTGACTGAATAAGGATGACTGACAGACTGACTGAATAAGGCTGACTGACTGACTGACTGACAGACTGACTAAATAAGGCTGACCGACTGACTGACTGCCTGACTGACTGACTGACTGAATGACTGACTGACTGACTGACCGAGACTGACTGACTGACTGACTGAGACTGGACTGGACTGACTGACTGACTGACTGACTGAGACTGACTGACTGCTTTAGTGACTAACTGACTGCACAGGACTGACCGACTGACTGACTGACTGCCTGACTGACTGACTGACTGAATGACTGACTGACTGAGACTAAATGACTGACTGCTTGACTGACTGGCTGAAGGACTAACTGACTGACTGAGTGACTGACTGACTGGACTGACTGACTGAGACTGAATGACTGAGTGCTTGACTGATTGACTGTCAGACTGACTGACTGACTTCGCAAAAGGGAAAAATAAAAAAAAAGAATTATAAAATTAGAAAAAAATATTTGCATTTAAGATTTCCTTTCCGGCCGGGACTCGAACCCAGTACCACGCGCTAGGAACCCAATGGTCTAGCCATTAGGCTATCGGAGCTCTGTCGATGGAAGTCTTAAATATAATAAAAACAAAAAATGCACCTTGGTAATTATTGATTCAAACACTTTGAAATTTACAGGTCGAATAATTAAACTGACTCAGAATTTTTCTCCCTACATAAATAATCAATATTCGCAAAAGAGAAAAATTAAAAAAAGAAGAAGAAATTTCAAATTAGAAACTAAAAGTATACATTGAAGATTTTCGTTCAGGCTGGGACTCGAACCCAGGGCTACTCGCTTGGAAGCCTAACACTCTAGCCATTAGCCTATGGGAGCTCTGTCGGTGGGAGTTTTAAATATAATAAAAACAAAAAATGCACCTTGGTAATTGTTTATTTAAACACTTTGAAATCTTTGTGTCGAAAAATTAAACTGACTCAGAATTTTCTTCCCTACATAAATAATCAATAATTGCAAAGGAAAGAAATTGAAAAAAAAAAGAATTTTCAAATTAGAAAAGAAATATATACATTGAAGATATTCGCTCCGGCTGGGTATCGAACCCAAGCCACTCGCTTGGAAGACCAGCGGTCTAGCCATTAGGCTATCGGAGTTCTGTCGAGCGGAGTCTTACTGCCTGACTGATACTGCCTGACTGACTGACTGACTCACTGACTGACCGAGACTGACTGACTAACTGCCTGACTGACTGAGACTGGACTGACTGACTAACTGACTGACTGACTGACTGACTGACTGACTAACTGACTGACTGAGACTGACTGACTGACTGCTTGACTCTCTGACTGGCTATTTCACTGACTGACTGAATGACTAAATGACTGACTGACACTGACTGACTGACTGCTTGACTACCTGACTGACTGCTTGACTGACTAACTGACTGGACAGGACTGACCGACTGACTGACTGACAGACTGACTGAATAAGGATGACTGACAGACTGACTGAATAAGGCTGACTGACTGACTGACTGACAGACTGACTGAATAAGGCTGACCGACTGACTGACTGCCTGACTGACTGACTGACTGAATGACTGACTGACTGACTGACCGAGACTGACTGACTGACTGACTGAGACTGGACTGGACTGACTGACTGACTGACTGACTGAGACTGACTGACTGCTTTAGTGACTAACTGACTGCACAGGACTGACCGACTGACTGACTGACTGACTGACTGACTGACTGACTGAATGACTGACTGACTGAGACTAAATGACTGACTGCTTGACTGACTGGCTGAAGGACTAACTGACTGACTGAGTGACTGACTGACTGGACTGACTGACTGAGACTGAATGACTGAGTGCTTGACTGATTGACTGTCAGACTGACTGACTGACTTCGCAAAAGGGAAAAATAAAAAAAAAAGAATTATAAAATTAGAAAAAAATATTTGCATTTAAGATTTCCTTTCCGGCCGGGACTCGAACCCAGTACCACGCGCTAGGAACCCAACGGTCTAGCCATTAGGCTATCGGAGCTCTGTCGATGGAAGTCTTAAATATAATAAAAACAAAAAATGCACCTTGGTAATTATGGATTCAAACACTTTGAAATTTACAGGTCGAATAATTAAACTGACTCAGAATTTTTCTCCCTACATAAATAATCAATATTCGCAAAAGAGAAAAATTTAAAAAAAAAGAAGAAGAAATTTCAAATTAGAAACTAAAAGTATACATTGAAGATTTTCGTTCAGGCTGGGACTCGAACCCAGGGCCACTCGCTTGGAAGCCTAACACTCTAGCCATTAGTCTATGGGAGCTCTGTCGGTGGGAGTTTTAAATATAATAAAAACAAAAAATGCACCTTGGTAATTGTTTATTTAAACACTTTGAAATCTTTGTGTCGAAAAATTAAACTGACTCAGAATTTTCTTCCCTACATAAATAATCAATAATTGCAAAGGAAAGAAATTGAAAAAAAAAAGAATTTTCAAATTAGAAAAGAAATATATACATTGAAGATATTCGCTCCGGCTGGGACTCGAACCCAGGCCACTCGCTTGGAAGACCAGCGGTCTAGCCATTAGGCTATCGGAGTTCTGTCGAGCGGAGTCTTACTGCCTGACTGATACTGCCTGACTGACCGAGACTGACTGACTAACTGCCTGACTGACTGAGACTGGACTGACTGACTGACTGACTGACTGACTGACTAACTGACTGACTGAGACTGACTGACTGACTGAATGACTAAATGACTGACTGACACTGACTGACTGAATGACTAAATGACTGACTGACACTGACTGACTGACTGCTTGACTACCTGACTGACTGCTTGACTGACTAACTGACTGGACAGGACTGACCGACTGACTGACTGACAGACTGACTGAATAAGGATGACTGACAGACTGACTGAATAAGGCTGACTGACTGACTGACAGACAGACTGACTGAATAAGGCTGACCGACTGACTGACTGCCTGACTGACTGACTGACTGAATGACTGACTGACTGACTGACCGAGACTGACTGACTGACTGACTGAGACTGGACTGGACTGACTGACTGACTGACTGACTGAGACTGACTGACTGCTTTAGTGACTAACTGACTGCACAGGACTGACCGACTGACTGACTGACTGACTGCCTGACTGAGTGACTGACTGAATGACTGACTGACTGAGACTAAATGACTGACTGCTTGACTGACTGGCTGAAGGACTAACTGACTGACTGAGTGACTGACTGACTGGACTGACTGACTGAGACTGAATGACTGAGTGCTTGACTGATTGACTGTCAGAATGACTGACTGACTTCGCAAAAGGGAAAAATTAAAAAAAAAGAATTATAAAATTAGAAAAAAATATTTGCATTTAAGATTTCCTTTCCGGCCGGGACTCGAACCCAGTACCACGCGCTAGGAACCCAACGGTCTAGCCATTAGGCTATCGGAGCTCTGTCGATGGAAGTCTTAAATATAATAAAAACAAAAAATGCACCTTTGTAATTATTGATTCAAACACTTTGAAATTTACAGGTCGAATAATTAAACTGACTCAGAATTTTCTTCCGTACATAAATAATCAATATTCGCAAAAGAGAAAAATTTAAAAAAAAGAAGAAGAAATTTCAAATTAGAAACTAAAAGTATACATTGAAGATTTTCGTTCAGGCTGGGACTCGAACCCAGGGCCACTCGCTTGGAAGCCTAACACTCTAGCCATTAGTCTATGGGAGCTCTGTCGGTGGGAGTTTTAAATATAATAAAAACAAAAAATGCACCTTGGTAATTGTTTATTTAAACACTTTGAAATCTTTGTGTCGAAAAATTAAACTGACTCAGAATTTTCTTCCCTACATAAATAATCAATAATTGCAAAGGAAAGAAATTGAAAAAAAAAAGAATTTTCAAATTAGAAAAGAAATATATACATTGAAGATATTCGCTCCGGCTGGGACTCGAACCCAGGCCACTCGCTTGGAAGACCAGCGGTCTAGCCATTAGGCTATCGGAGTTCTGTCGAGCGGAGTCTTACTGCCTGACTGATACTGCCTGACTGACAGACTGACTCACTGACTGACTGATACTGACTGACTGACTCACTGACTGACCGAGACTGACTGACTAACTGCCTGACTGACTGAGACTGGACTGACTGACTGACTGACTGACTGACTGACTAACTGACTGACTGAGACTGGACTGACTGACTGACTGACTGACTGACTGACTAACTGACTGACAGAGACTGACTGACTGACTGCTTGACTCTCTGACTGGCTATTTCACTGACTGACTGAATGACTAAATGACTGACTGACACTGACTGACTGACTGCTTGACTACCTGACTGACTGCTTGACTGACTAACTGACTGGACAGGACTGACCGACTGACTGACTGACAGACTGACTGAATAAGGATGACTGACAGACTGACTGAATAAGGCTGACTGACTGACTGACAGACTGACTGAATAAGGCTGACCGACTGACTGACTGCCTGACTGACTGACTGACTGAATGACTGACTGACTGACTGACCGAGACTGACTGACTGACTGACTGAGACTGGACTGGACTGACTGACTGACTGACTGACTGACTGAGACTGACTGACTGCTTTAGTGACTAACTGACTGCACAGGACTGACTGACTGACGGCCTGACTGACTGACTGACTGAATGACTGACTGACTGAGACTAAATGACTGACTGCTTGACTGACTGGCTGAAGGGCTAACTGACTGACTGAGTGACTGGACTGACTGACTGAGACTGAATGACTGAGTGCTTGACTGATTGACTGTCAGACTGACTGACTGACTTCGCAAAAGGGAAAAATAAAAAAAAAAGAATTATAAAATTAGAAAAAAATATTTGCATTTAAGATTTCCTTTCCGGCTGGGATTTGAACCCAGGGCGACACTCATGGAAGCCCAACGCTCTCGCCAATATACTATCGGATCTCTGTTGATCGGTGTCTTAATTATAATAAAAACAAAAAATGCACCTTAGTAATTATTGATCTAAAATCTTTGAAATCTAAAGGTCGAATGATTAAACTGACTCAGAATTTTCTTCCGTACATAAATAATCCATATTTGCAAAAGAAAGAAATTTCAAAAAAAAAAGAAACTTCAAATTAGAAGAGAAATATATACATGGAAGATTTTCGTTCCGGCCGGGACTCGAACCCAGGGCCACTCGCTTGGAAGCCTAACACTCTAGCCATTAGTCTATGGGAGCTCTGTCGGTGGGAGTTTTAAATATAATAAAAACAAAAAATGCACCTTGGTAATTGTTTATTTAAACACTTTGAAATCTTCGTGTCGAAAAATTAAACTGACTCAGAATTTTCTTCCCTACATAAATAATCAATAATTGCAAAGGAAAGAAATTGAAAAAAAAAAAGAATTTTCAAATTAGAAAAGAAATATATACATTGAAGATATTCGCTCCAGCTGGGACTCGAACCCAGGCCACTCGCTTGGAAGACCAGCGGTCTAGCCATTAGGCTATCGGAGTTCTGTCGAGCGGAGTCTTACTGCCTGACTGATACTGCCTGACTGACTGACTGACTCACTGACTGACCGAGACTGACTGACTAACTGCCTGACTGACTGAGACTGGACTGACTGACTGACTGACTGACTGACTGACTAACTGACTGACTGAGACTGACTGACTGACTGCTTGACTCTCTGACTGGCTATTTCACTGACTGACTGAATGACTAAATGACTGACTGACACTGACTGACTGACTGCTTGACTACCTGACTGACTGCTTGACTGACTAACTGACTGGACAGGACTGACCGACTGACTGACTGACAGACTGACTGAATAAGGATGACTGACAGACTGACTGAATAAGGCTGACTGACTGACTGACTGACAGACTGACAGAATAAGGCTGACCGACTGACTGACTGCCTGACTGACTGACTGACTGAATGACTGACTGACTGACTGACCGAGACTGACTGACTGACTGACTGAGACTGGACTGGACTGACTGACTGACTGACTGACTGAGACTGACTGACTGCTTTAGTGACTAACTGACTGCACAGGACTGACCGACTGACTGACTGACTGACTGCCTGACTGAGTGACTGACTGAATGACTGACTGACTGAGACTAAATGACTGACTGCTTGACTGACTGGCTGAAGGACTAACTGACTGACTGAGTGACTGACTGACTGGACTGACTGACTGAGACTGAATGACTGAGTGCTTGACTGATTGACTGTCAGACTGACTGACTGACTTCGCAAAAGGGAAAAATAAAAAAAAAGAATTATAAAATTAGAAAAAAATATTTGCATTTAAGATTTCCTTTCCGGCCGGGACTCGAACCCAGTACCACGCGCTAGGAACCCAACGGTCTAGCCATTAGGCTATCGGAGCTCTGTCGATGGAAGTCTTAAATATAATAAAAACAAAAAATGCACCTTGGTAATTATTGATTCAAACACTTTGAAATTTACAGGTCGAATAATTAAACTGACTCAGAATTTTTCTCCCTACATAAATAATCAATATTCGCAAAAGAGAAAAATTAAAAAAAAAAGAAGAAGAAATTTCAAATTAGAAACTAAAAGTATACATTGAAGATTTTCGTTCAGGCTGGGACTCGAACCCAGGGCCACTCGCTTGGAAGCCTAACACTCTAGCCATTAGTCTACGGGAGCTCTGTCGTGGGGGTTTTAAATATAATAAAAACAAAAAATGCACCTTGGTAATTGTTTATTTAAACACTTTGAAATCTTCGTGTCGAAAAATTAAACTGACTCAGAATTTTCTTCCCTACATAAATAATCAATAATTGCAAAGGAAAGAAATTGAAAAAAAAAAGAATTTTCAAATTAGAAAAGAAATATATACATTGAAGATATTCGCTCCGGCTGGGACTCGAACCCAGGCCACTCGCTTGGAAGACCAGCGGTCTAGCCATTAGGCTATCGGAGTTCTGTCGAGCGGAGTCTTACTGCCTGACTGATACTGCCTGACTGACAGACTGACTCACTGACTGACTGATACTGACTGACTGACTCACTGACTGACCGAGACTGACTGACTAACTGCCTGACTGACTGAGACTGGACTGACTGACTGACTGACTGACTAACTGACTGACTGAGACTGACTGACTGACTGCTTGACTCTCTGACTGGCTATTTCACTGACTGACTGAATGACTAAATGACTGACTGACACTGACTGACTGACTGCTTGACTACCTGACTGACTGCTTGACTGACTAACTGACTGGACAGGACTGACCGACTGACTGACTGACAGACTGACTGAATAAGGATGACTGACAGACTGACTGAATAAGGCTGACTGACTGACTGACTGACAGACTGACTGAATAAGGCTGACCGACTGACTGACTGCCTGACTGACTGATTGACTGAATGACTGACTGACCGAGACTGACTGACTGACTGACTGAGACTGGACTGGACTGACTGACTGACTGACTGACTGAGATTGACTGACTGCTTTAGTGACTAAGTGACTGCACAGGACTGACCGACTGACTGACTGACTAACTGACTGACTGAGTGACTGACTGACTGGACTGACTGACTGAGACTGAATGACTGAGTGTTTGACTGATTGACTGTCAGACTGACTGACTGACTTCGCAAAAGGGAAAAATAAAAAAAAAAGAATTATAAAATTAGAAAAAAATATTTGCATTTAAGATTTCCTTTCCGGCCGGGACTCGAACCCAGCACCACGCGCTAGGAACCCAACGGTCTAGCCATTAGGCTATCGGAGCTCTGTCGGTGGAAGTCTTAAATATAATAAAAACAAAAAATGCACCTTGGTAATTATTGATTCAAACACTTTGAAATTTACAGGTCGAATAATTAAACTGACTCAGAATTTTTCTCCCTACATAAATAATCAATATTCGCAAAGAGAAAAATTAAAAAAAAAGAAGAAGAAATTTCAAATTAGAAACTAAAAGTATACATTGAAGATTTTCGTTCAGGCTGGGACTCGAACCCAAGGCCACTCGCTTGGAAGCCTAACACTCTAGCCATTAGTCTATGGGAGCTCTGTCGGTGGGAGTTTTAAAGATAATAAAAACAAAAAATGCACCTTGGTAATTGTTTATTTAAACACTTTGAAATCTTCGTGTCGAAAAATGAAACTGACTCAGAATTTTCTTCCCTACATAAATAACCAATAATTGCAAAGGAAAGAAATAGAAAAAAAAAAGAATTTTCAAATTAGAAAAGAAATATATACATTGAAGATATTCGCTCCGGCTGGGACTCGAACCCAGGCCACTCGCTTGGAAGACCATCGGTCTAGCCATTAGGCTATCGGAGTTCTGTCGAGCGGAGTCTTACTGCCTGACTGATACTGCCTGACTGACAGACTGACTCACTGACTGACTGATACTGACTGACTGACTCACTGACTGACCGAGACTGACTGACTGACTGCTTGACTCTCTGACTGGCTATTTCACTGACTGACTGAATGACTAAATGACTGACTGACACTGACTGACTGACTGCTTGACTACCTGACTGACTGCTTGACTGACTAACTGACTGGACAGGACTGACCGACTGACTGACTGACAGACTGAATGAATAAGGATGACTGACAGACTGACTGAATAAGGCTGACTGACTGACTGACTGACAGACTGACTGAATAAGGCTGACCGACTGACTGACTGCCTGACTGACTGACTGACTGAATGACTGACTGACTGACTGACCGAGACGGACTGACTGACTGACTGAGACTGGACTGGACTGACTGACTGACTGACTGACTGAGACTGACTGACTGCTTTAGTGACTAACTGACTGCACAGGACTGACCGACTGACTGACTGACTGACTGCCTGACTGACTGACTGACTGAATGACTGACTGACTGAGACTAAATGACTGACTGCTTGACTGACTGGCTGAAGGACTAACTGACTGACTGAGTGACTGACTGACTGGACTGACTGACTGAGACTGAATGACTGAGTGCTTGACTGATTGACTGTCAGACTGACTGACTGACTTCGCAAAAGGGAAAAATAAAAAAAAGAATTATAAAATTAGAAAAAAATATTTGCATTTAAGATTTCCTTTCCGGCTGGGATTTGAACCCAGGGCGACACTCATGGAAGCCCAACGCTCTCGCCAATATACTATCGGATCTCTGTTGATCGGTGTCTTAATTATAATAAAAACAAAAAATGCACTTTAGTAATTATTGATCTAAAATCTTTGAAATCTAAAGGTCGAATGATTAAACTGACTCAGAATTTTCTTCCGTACATAAATAATCCATATTTGCAAAAGAAAGAAATTGAAAAAAAAAACAATCTTCAAATTAGAAGAGAAAAATATACATGGAAGATTTTCGTTCCGGCCGGTACTCGAACCCAGTACCACGCGCTTGGAACCCAACAGTCTAGCCATTAGGCTATCGGAGCTCTGTCGATGGAAGTCTTAAATATAATAAAAACAAAAAATGCACCTTGGTAATTATTGATTCAAACACTTTGAAATTTACAGGTCGAATAATTAAACTGACTCAGAATTTTTCTCCCTACATAAATAATCAATATTCGCAAAAGAGAAAAATTAAAAAAAAAAGAAGAAGAAATTTCAAATTAGAAACTAAAAGTATACATTGAAGATTTTCGTTTAGGCTGGAACTCGAACCCAGGGTCACTCGCTTGGAAGCCTAACACTCTAGCCATTAGTCTATGGGAGTTCTGTCGGTGGGAGTTTTAAATATAATAAAAACAAAAAATGCACCTTGGTAATTGTTTATTTAAACACTTTGAAATCTTCGTGTCGAAAAATTAAACTGACTCAGAATTTTCTTCCCTACATAAATAATCAATAATTGCAAAGGAAAGAAATTGAAAAAAAAAAAATTTTCAAATTAGAAAAGAAATATATACATTGAAGATATTCGCTCCGGCTGGGACTCGAACCCAGGCCACTCGCTTGGAAGACCAGCGGTCTAGCCATTAGGCTATCGGAGTTCTGTCGAGCGGAGTCTTACTGCCTGACTGATACTGCCTGACTGACAGACTGACTCACTGACTGACTGATACTGACTGACTGACTCACTGACTGACCGAGACTGACTGACTAACTGCCTGACTGAGTGAGACTGGACTGACTGACTGACTGACTGAGACTGACTGACTGACTGCTTGACTCTCTGACTGGCTATTTCACTGACTGACTGAATGACTAAATGACTGACTGACACTGACTGACTGACTGCTTGACTACCTGACTGACTGCTTGACTGACTAACTGACTGGACAGGACTGACCGACTGACTGACTGACAGACTGGCTGAATAAGGATGACTGACAGACTGACTGAATAAGGCTGACTGACTGACTGACTGACAGACTGACTGAATAAGGCTGACCGATTGACTGACTGCCTGACTGACTGACTGACTGAATGACTGACTGACTGACTGACCGAGACTGACTGACTGACTGACTGAGACTGGACTGGACTGACTGACTGTCTGACTGACTGACTGAGACTGACTGACTGCTTTAGTGACTAACTGACTGCACAGGACTGACTGACTGACTGACTGACTGACTGCCTGACTGACTGACTGACTGAATGACTGACTGACTGAGACTAAATGACTGACTGCTTGACTGACTGGCTGAAGGACTAACTGACTGACTGAGTGACTGACTGACTGGACTGACTGACTGAGACTGAATGACTGAGTGCTTGACTGATTGACTGTCAGACTGACTGACTGACTTCGCAAAAGGGAAAAATAAAAAAAAAAAGAATTATAAAATTAGAAAAAAATATTTGCATTTAAGATTTCCTTTCCGGCCGGGACTCGAACCCAGTACCACGCGCTAGGAACCCAACGGTCTAGCCATTAGGCTATCGGAGCTCTGTCGATGGAAGTCTTAAATATAATAAAAACAAAAAATGCACCTTGGTAATTATTGATTCAAACACTTTGAAATTTACAGGTCGAATAATTAAACTGACTCAGAATTTTTCTCCCTACATAAATAATCAATATTCGCAAAAGAGAAAAATTAAAAAAAAAAGAAGAAGAAATTTCAAATTAGAAACTAAAAGTATACATTGAAGATTTTCGTTCAGGCTGGGACTCGAACCCAGGGCCACTCGCTTGGAAGCCTAACACTCTAGCCATTAGTCTATGGGAGCTCTGTCGGTGGGAGTTTTAAATATAATAAAAACAAAAAATGCACCTTGGTAATTGTTTATTTAAACACTTTGAAATCTTCGTGTCGAAAAATTAAACTGACTCAGAATTTTCTTCCCTACATAAATAATCAATAATTGCAAAGGAAAGAAATTGAAAAAAAAAGAATTTTCAAATTAGAAAAGAAATATATACATTGAAGATATTCGCTCCGGCTGGGACTCGAACCCAGGCCACTCGCTTGGAAGACCAGCGGTCTACCCATTAGGCTATCGGAGTTCTGTCGAGCGGAGTCTTACTGCCTGACTGATACTGCCTGACTGACAGACTGACTCACTGACTGACTGATACTGACTGACTGACTCACTGACTGACTAACTGCCTGACTGACTGAGACTGGACTGACTGACTGACTGACTGACTAACTGACTGACTGAGACTGACTGACTGACTGCTTGACTCTCTGACTGGCTATTTCACTGACTGACTGAATGACTAAATGACTGACTGACACTGACTGACTGACTGCTTGACTACCTGACTGACTGCTTGACTGACTAACTGACTGGACAGGACTGACCGACTGACTGACTGACAGACTGACTGAATAAGGATGACTGACAGACTGACTGAATAAGGCTGACTGACTGACTGACTGACAGACTGACTGAATAAGGATGACTGACCGACTGACTTAATAAGGCTGACTGACTGACTGACTGACAGACTGACTGAATAAGGCTGACCGACTGACTGACTCCCTGACTGACTGACTGACTGAATGACTGACTGACTGACTGACCGAGACTGACTGACTGACTGACTGAGACTGGACTGGACTGACTGACTGACTGACTGACTGAGACTGACTGACTGCTTTAGTGACTAACTGACTGCACAGGACTGACCGACTGACTGACTGACTGACTGCCTGACTGACTGACTGACTGAATGACTGACTGACTGAGACTAAATGACTGACTGCTTGACTGACTGGCTGAAGGACTAACTGACTGACTGAGTGACTGACTGACTGGACTGACTGACTGAGACTGAATGACTGAGTGCTTGACTGATTGACTGTCAGACTGACTGACTGACTTCGCAAAAGGGAAAAATAAAAAAAAAAGAATTATAAAATTAGAAAAAAATATTTGCATTTAAGATTTCCTTTCCGGCTGGGATTTGAACCCAGGGCGACACTCATGGAAGCCCAACGCTCTCGCCAATATACTATCGGATCTCTGTTGATCGGTGTCTTAATTATAATAAAAACAAAAAATGCACCTTAGTAATTATTGATCTAAAATCTTTGAAATCTAAAGGTCGAATGATTAAACTGAGTCAGAATTTTCTTCCGTACATAAATAATCCATATTTGCAAAAGAAAGAAATTGAAAAAAAAAAGAATCTTCAAATTAGAAGAGAAATATATACATGGAAGATTTTCGTTCCGGCCGGGACTCGAACCCAGTACCACGCGCTTGGAACCCAACGGTCTAGCCATTAGGCTATCGGAGCTCTGTCGAGGGAAGTCTTAAATATAATAAAAACAAAAAATGCACCTTGGTAATTATTGATTCAAACACTTTGAAATTTACAGGTCGAATAATTAAACTGACTCAGAATTTTTCTCCCTACATAAATAATCAATATTCGCAAAAGAGAAAAATTAAAAAAAAAAAGAAGAAGAAATTTCAAATTAGAAACTAAAAGTATACATTGAAGATTTTCGTTCAGGCTGGGTCTCGAACCCAGGGCCACTCGCTTGGAAGCCTAACACTCTAGCCATTAGTCTATGGGAGCTCTGTCGGTGGGAGTTTTAAATATAATAAAAACAAAAAATGCACCTTGGTAATTGTTTATTTAAACACTTTGAAATCTTCGTGTCGAAAAATTAAACTGACTCAGAATTTTCTTCCCTACATAAATAATCAATAATTGCAAAGGAAAGAAATTGAAAAAAAAAAGAATTTTCAAATTAGAAAAGAAATATATACATTGAAGATATTCGCTCCGGCTGGGACTCGAACCCAGGCCACTCGCTTGGAAGACCAGCGGTCTAGCCATTAGGCTATCGGAGTTCTGTCGAGCGGAGTCTTACTGCCTGACTGATACTGCCTGACTGACAGACTGACTCACTGACTGACTGATACTGACTGACTGACTCACTGACTGACTAACTGCCTGACTGACTGAGACTGGACTGACTGACTGACTGACTGACTGACTGACTAACTGACTGACTGAGACTGACTGACTGACTGCTTGACTCTCTGACTGGCTATTTCACTGACTGACTGAATGACTAAATGACTGACTGACACTGACTGACTGACTGCTTGACTACCTGACTGACTGCTTGACTGACTAACTGACTGGACAGGACTGATCGACTGACTGACTGACAGACTGACTGAATAAGGATGACTGACAGACTGACTGAATAAGGCTGACTGACTGACTGACTGACAGACTGACTGAATAAGGCTGACCGACTGACTGACTGCCTGACTGACTGACTGACTGAATGACTGACTGACCGACTGACCGAGACTGACTGACTGACTGACTGAGACTGGACTGGACTGACTGACTGACTGACTGACTGAGACTGACTGACTGCTTTAGTGACTAACTGACTGCACAGGACTGACCGACTGACTGACTGACTGACTGCCTGACTGACTGACTGAATGAATGACTGACTGACTGAAACTAAATGACTGACTGCTTGACTGACTGGCTGAAAGACTAACTTAGTGACTGAGTGACTGACTGACTGGACTGACTGACTGAGACTGAATGACTGAGTGCTTGACTGATTGACTGTCAGACTGACTGACTGACTTCGCAAAAGGGAAAAATAAAAAAAAAAGAATTATAAAATTAGAAAAAAATATTTGCATTTAAGATTTCCTTTCCGGCCGGGACTCGAACCCATTACCACGCGCTAGGAACCCAACGGTCTAGCCATTAGGCTATCGGAGCTCTGTCGATGGAAGTCTTAAATATAATAAAAACAAAAAATGCACCTTGGTAATTATTGATTCAAACACTTTGAAATTTACAGGTCGAATAATTAAACTGACTCAGAATTTTTCTCCCTACATAAATAATCAATATTCGCAAAAGAGAAAAATTTAAAAAAAAGAAGAAGAAATTTCAAATTAGAAACTAAAAGTATACATTGAAGATTTTCGTTCAGGCTGGGACTCGAACCCAGGGCCACTCGCTTGGAAGCCTAACACTCTAGCCATTAGTCTATGGGAGCTCTGTCGGTGGGAGTTTTAAATATAATAAAAACAAAAAATGCACCTTGGTAATTGTTTATTTAAACACTTTGAAATCTTCGTGTCGAAAAATTAAACTGACTCAGAATTTTCTTCCCTACATAAATAATCAATAATTGCAAAGGAAAGAAATTGAAAAAAAAAAAGAATTTTAAAATTAGAAAAGAAATATATACATTGAAGATATTCGCTCCGGCTGGGACTCGAACCCAGGCCACTCGCTTGGAAGACCAGCGGTCTAGCCATTAGGCTATCGGAGTTCTGTCGAGCGGAGTCTTACTGCCTGACTGATACTGCCTGACTGACAGACTGACTCACTGACTAACTGATACTGACTGACTGACTCACTGACTGACCGAGACTGACTGACTAACTGCCTGACTGAGTGAGACTGGACTGACTGACTGACTGACTGACTGACTGACTAACTGACTGACTGAGACTGACTGACTGACTGCTTGCCTCTCTGACTGGCTATTTCACTGACTGACTGAATGACTAAATGACTGACTGACACTGACTGACTGACTGCTTGACTACCTGACTGACTGCTTGACTGACTAACTGACTGGACAGGACTGACCGACTGACAGACTGACAGACTGGCTGAATAAGGATGACTGACAGACTGACTGAATAAGGCTGACTGACTGACTGACTGACAGACTGACTGAATAAGGCTGACCGATTGACTGACTGCCTGACTGACTGACTGACTGAATGACTGACTGACTGACTGACCGAGACTGACTGACTGACTGACTGAGACTGACTGACTGCTTTAGTGACTAACTGACTGCACAGGACTGACTGACTGACTGACTGACTGACTGCCTGACTGACTGACTGACTGAATGACTGACTGACTGAGACTAAATGACTGACTGCTTGACTGACTGGCTGAAGGACTAACTGACTGACTGAGTGACTGACTGACTGGACTGACTGACTGAGACTGAATGACTGAGTGCTTGACTGATTGACTGTCAGACTGACTGACTGACTTCGCAAAAGGGAAAAATAAAAAAAAAAAGAATTATAAAATTAGAAAAAAATATTTGCATTTAAGATTTCCTTTCCGGCCGGGACTCGAACCCAGTACCACGCGCTAGGAACCCAACGGTCTAGCCATTAGGCTATCGGAGCTCTGTCGATGGAAGTCTTAAATATAATAAAAACAAAAAATGCACCTTGGTAATTATTGATTCAAACACTTTGAAATTTACAGGTCGAATAATTAAACTGACTCAGAATTTTTCTCCCTACATAAATAATCAATATTCGCAAAAGAGAAAAATTAAAAAAAAAAGAAGAAGAATTTTCAAATTAGAAACTAAAAGTATACATTGAAGATTTTCGTTCAGGCTGGGACTCGAACCCAGGGCCACTCGCTTGGAAGCCTAACACTCTAGCCATTAGTCTATGGGAGCTCTGTCGGTGGGAGTTTTAAATATAATAAAAACAAAAAATGCACCTTGGTAATTGTTTATTTAAACACTTTGAAATCTTCGTGTCGAAAAATTAAACTGACTCAGAATTTTCTTCCCTACATAAATAATCAATAATTGCAAAGGAAAGAAATTGAAAAAAAAAAAAGAATTTTCAAATTAGAAAAGAAATATATACATTGAAGATATTCGCTCCGGCTGGGACTCGAACCCAGGCCACTCGCTTGGAAGACCAGCGGTCTACCCATTAGGCTATCGGAGTTCTGTCGAGCGGAGTCTTACTGCCTGACTGATACTGCCTGACTGACAGACTGACTCACTGACTGACTGATACTGACTGACTGACTCACTGACTGACCGAGACTGACTGACTAACTGCCTGACTGACTGAGACTGGACTGACTGACTGACTGACTGACTGACTGACTAACTGACTGACTGAGACTGACTGACTGACTGCTTGACTCTCTGACTGGCTATTTCACTGACTGACTGAATGACTAAATGACTGACTGACACTGACTGACTGACTGCTTGACTACCTGACTGACTGCTTGACTGACTAACTGACTGGACAGGACTGACCGACTGACTGACTGACAGACTGACTGAATAAGGATGACTGACAGACTGACTGAATAAGGCTGACTGACTGACTGACTGACAGACTGACTGAATAAGGATGACTGACCGACTGACTGAATAAGGCTGACTGACTGACTGACTGACAGACTGACTGAATAAGGCTGACCGACTGACTGACTGCCTGACTGACTGACTGACTGAATGACTGACTGACTGACTGACCGAGACTGACTGACTGACTGACTGAGACTGGACTGGACTGACTGACTGACTGACTGACTGAGACTGACTGACTGCTTTAGTGACTAACTGACTGCACAGGACTGACCGACTGACTGACTGACTGAGTGCCTGACTGACTGACTGACTGAATGACTGACTGACTGAGACTAAATGACTGACTGCTTGACTGACTGGCTGAAGGACTAACTGACTGACTGAGTGACTGACTGACTGGACTGACTGACTGAGACTGAATGACTGAGTGCTTGACTGATTGACTGTCAGACTGACTGACTGACTTCGCAAAAGGGAAAAATAAAAAAAAAGAATTATAAAATTAGAAAAAAATATTTGCATTCAAGATTTCCTTTCCGGCTGGGATTTGAACCCAGGGCGACACTCATGGAAGCCCAACGCTCTCGCCAATATACTATCGGATCTCTGTTGATCGGTGTCTTAATTATAATAAAAACAAAAAATGCACCTTAGTAATTATTGATCTAAAATCTTTGAAATCTAAAGGTCGAATGATTAAACTGACTCAGAATTTTCTTCCGTACATAAATAATCCATATTTGCAAAAGAAAGAAATTGAAAAAAAAAAGAATCTTCAAATTAGAAGAGAAATATATACATGGAAGATTTTCGTTCCGGCCGGGACTCGAACCCAGTACCACGCGCTTGGAACCCAACGGTCTAGCCATTAGGCTATCGGAGCTCTGTCGATGGAAGTCTTAAATATAATAAAAACAAAAAATGCACCTTGGTAATTATTGATTCAAACAATTTGAAATTTACAGGTCGAATAATTAAACTGACTCAGAATTTTTCTCCCTACATAAATAATCAATATTCGCAAAAGAGAAAAATTAAAAAAAAAAAGAAGAAGAAATTTCAAATTAGAAACTAAAAGTATACATTGAAGATTTTCGTTCAGGCTGGGACTCGAACCCAGGGCCACTCGCTTGGAAGCCTAACACTCTAGCCATTAGTCTATGGGAGCTCTGTCGGTGGGAGTTTTAAATATAATAAAAACAAAAAATGCACCTTGGTAATTGTTTATTTAAACACTTTGAAATCTTCGTGTCGAAAAATTAAACTGACTCAGAATTTTCTTCCCTACATAAATAATCAATAATTGCAAAGGAAAGAAATTGAAAAAAAAAAGAATTTTCAAATTAGAAAAGAAATATATACATTGAAGATATTCGCTCCGGCTGGGACTCGAACCCAGGCCACTCGCTTGGAAGACCAGCGGTCTAGCCATTAGGCTATCGGAGTTCTGTCGAGCGGAGTCTTACTGCCTGACTGATACTGCCTGACTGACAGACTGACTCACTGACTGACTGATACTGACTGACTGACTCACTGACTGACCGAGACTGACTGACTAACTGCCTGACTGACTGAGACTGGACTGACTGACTGACTGACTGACTGACTGACTAACTGACTGACTGAGACTGACTGACTGACTGCTTGACTCTCTGACTGGCTATTTCACTGACTGACTGAATGACTAAATGACTGACTGACACTGACTGACTGACTGCTTGACTACCTGACTGACTAACTGACTGGACAGGACTGACCGACTGACTGACTGACAGACTGACTGAATAAGGATGACTGACAGACTGACTGAATAAGGCTGACTGACTGACTGACTGACAGACTGACTGAATAAGGCTGACCGACTGACTGACTGCCTGACTGACTGAGACTGGACTGGACTGACTGACTGACTGACTGACTGAGACTAACTGACTGCTTTAGTGACTAACTGACTGCACAGGACTGACCGACTGACTGACTGACTGACCGCCTGACTGACTGACTGACTGAATGACTGACTGACTGAGACTAAATGACTGACTGCTTGACTGACTGGCTGAAGGACTAACTGACTGACTGAGCGACTGAGTGACTGGACTGACTGACTGAGACTGAATGACTGAGTGCTTGACTGATTGACTGTCAGACTGACTGACTGACTTCGCAAAAGGGAAAAATAAAAAAAAAAGAATTATAAAATTAGAAAAAAATATTTGCATTTAAGATTTCCTTTCCGGCCGGGAATCGAACCCCGTACCACGCGCTAGGAACCCAACGGTCTAGCCATTAGGCTATCGGAGCTCTGTCGATGGAAGTCTTAAATATAATAAAAACAAAAAATGCACCTTGGTAATTATTGATTCAAACACTTTGAAATTTACAGGTCGAATAATTAAACTGACTCAGAATTTTTCTCCCTACATAAATAATCAATATTCGCAAAAGAGAAAAATTTAAAAAAAAAAGAAGAAGAAATTTCAAATTAGAAACTAAAAGTATGCATTGAAGATTTTCGTTCAGGCTGGGACTCGAACCCAGGGCCACTCGCTTGGAAGCCTAACACTCTAGCCATTAGTCTATGGGAGCTCTGTCGGTGGGAGTTTTAAATATAATAAAAACAAAAAATGCACCTTGGTAATTGTTTATTTAAACACTTTGAAATCTTCGTGTCGAAAAATTAAACTGACTCAGAATTTTCTTCCCTACATAAATAATCAATAATTGCAAAGGAAAGAAATTGAAAAAAATAAGAATTTTCAAATTAGAAAAGAAATATATACATTGAAGATATTCGCTCCGGCTGGGACTCGAACCCAGGCCACACGCTTGGAAGACCAGCGGTCTAGCCATTAGGCTATCGGAGTTCTGTCGAGCGGAGTCTTACTGCCTGACTGATACTGCCTGACTGACAGACTGACTCACTAACTGACTGATACTGACTGACTGACTCACTGACTGACCGAGACTGACTGACTAACTGCCTGACTGACTGAGACTGGACTGACTGACTGACTGACTGACTGACTAACTGACTGACTGAGACTGACTGACTGACTGCTTGACTCTCTGACTGGCTGAATGACTAAATGACTGACTGACACTGACTGACTGACTGCTTGACTACCTGACTGACTGCTTGACTGACTAACTGACTGGACAGGACTGACCGACTGACTGACTGACAGACTGACTGAATAAGGATGACTGACAGACTGACTGAATAAGGCTGACTGACTGACTGACTGACAGACTGACTGAATAAGGCTGACCGACTGACTGACTGCCTGACTGACTGACTGACTGAATGACTGACCGAGACTGACTGACTGACTGAGACTGGACTGGACTGACTGACTGACTGACTGACTGAGACTGACTGACTGCTTTAGTGACTAACTGACTGCACAGGACTGACCGACTGACTGACTGACTGACTGCCTGACTGACTGACTGACTGAATGACTGACTGACTGAGACTAAATGACTGACTGCTTGACTGACTGACTGAAGGACTAACTGACTGACTGAGTGACTGACTGACTGGACTGACTGACTGAGACTGAATGACTGAGTGCTTGACTGATTGACTGTCAGACTGACTGACTGACTTCGCAAAAGGGAAAAATAAAAAAAAAAGAATTATAAAATTAGAAAAAAATATTTGCATTTAAGATTTCCTTTCCGGCTGGGATTTGAACCCAGGGCGACACTCATGGAAGCCCAACGCTCTCGCCAATATACTATCGGATCTCTGTTGATCGGTGTCTTAATTATAATAAAAACAAAAAATGCACCTTAGTAATTATTGATCTAAAATCTTTGAAATCTAAAGGTCGAATGATTAAACTGACTCAGAATTTTCTTCCGTACATAAATAATCCATATTTGCAAAAGAAAGAAATTGAAAAAAAAAAAGAATCTTCAAATTAGAAGAGAAATATACACATGGAAGATTTTCGTTCCGGCCGGGACTCGAACCCAGTACCACGCGCTTGGAACCCAACGGTCTAGCCATTAGGCTATCGGAGCTCTGTCGATGGAAGTCTTAAATATAATAAAAACAAAAAATGCACCTTGGTAATTATTGATTCAAACACTTTGAAATTTACAGGTCGAATAATTAAACTGACTCAGAATTTTTCTCCATACATAAATAATCAATATTCGCAAAAGAGAAAAATTAAAAAAAAAAAAGAAGAAGAAATTTCAAATTAGAAACTAAAAGTATACATTGAAGATTTTCGTTCAGGCTGGGACTCGAACCCAGGGCCACTCGCTTGGAAGCCTAACACTCTAGCCATTAGTCTATGGGAGCTCTGTCGGTGGGAGTTTTAAATATAATAAAAACAAAAAATGCACCTTGGTAATTGTTTATTTAAACTTTTTGAAATCTTCGTGTCGAAAAATTAAACTGACTCAGAATTTTCTTCCCTACATAAATAATCAATAATTGCAAAGGAAAGAAATTGAAAAAAAAAGAATTTTCAAATTAGAAAAGAAATATATACATTGAAGATATTCGCTCCGGCTGGGACTCGAACCCAGGCCACTCGCTTGGAAGACCAGCGGTCTAGCCATTAGGCTATCGGAGTTCTGTCGAGCGGAGTCTTACTGCATGACTGATACTGCCTGACTGACAGACTGGCTCACTGACTGACTGATACTGACTGACTGACTCACTGACTGACCGAGACTGACTGACTAACTGCCTGACTGACTGAGACTGGACTGACTGACTGACTGACTGACTGACTGACTAACTGACTGACTGAGACTGACTGACTGACTGCTTGACTCTCTGACTGGCTATTTCACTGACTGACTGAATGACTAAATGACTGACTGACACTGACTGACTGACTGCTTGACTACCTGACTGACTAACTGACTGGACAGGACTGACCGACTGACTGACCTACAGACTGACTGAATAAGGATGACTGACACACTGACTGAATAAGGCTGACTGACTGACTGACTGACAGACTGACTGAATAAGGCTGACCGACTGACTGACTGCCTGACTGACTGAGACTGGACTGGACTGACTGACTGACTGAGACTAACTGACTGCTTTAGTGACTAACTGACTGCACAGGACTGACCGACTGACTGACTGACTGACTGCCTGACTGACTGACTGACTGAATGACTGACTGACTGAGAATAAATGACTGACTGCTTGACTGACTGGCTGAAGGACTAACTGACTGACTGAGTGACTGACTGACTGGACTGACTGACTGAGACTGAATGACTGAGTGCTTGACTGATTGACTGTCAGACTGACTGACTGACTTCGCAAAAGGGAAAATAAAAAAAAAAGAATTATAAAATTAGAAAAAAATATTTGCATTTAAGATTTCCTTTCCGGCCGGGACTCGAACCCAGTACCACGCGCTAGGAACCCAACGGTCTAGCCATTAGGCTATCGGAGCTCTGTCGATGGAAGTCTTAAATATAATAAAAACAAAAAATGCACCTTGGTAATTATTGATTCAAACACTTTGAAATTTACAGGTCGAATAATTAAACTGACTCAGAATTTTTCTCCCTACATAAATAATCAATATTCGCAAAAGAGAAAAATTAAAAAAAAAAGAAGAAGAAATTTCAAATTAGAAACTAAAAGTATACATTGAAGATTTTCGTTCAGGCTGGGACTCGAACCCAGGGCCACTCGCTTGGAAGCCTAACACTCTAGCCATTAGTCTATGGGAGCTCTGTCGGTGGGACTTTTAAATATAATAAAAACAAAAAATGCACCTTGGTAATTGTTTATTTAAACACTTTGAAATCTTCGTGTCGAAAAATTAAACTGACTCAGAATTTTCTTCCCTACATAAATAATCAATAATTGCAAAGGAAAGAAATTGAAAAAAAAAAGAATTTTCAAATTAGAAAAGAAATATATACATTGAAGATATTCGCTCCGGCTGGGACTCGAACCCAGGCCATTCGCTTGGAAGACCAGCGGTCTAGCCATTAGGCTATCGGAGTTCTGTCGAGCGGAGTCTTACTGCCTGACTGATACTGCCTGACTGACAGACTGACTCACTGACTGACTGATACTGACTGACTGACTCACTGACTGACCGAGACTGACTGACTAACTGCCTGACTGACTGAGACTGGACTGACTGACTGACTGACTGACTGACTAACTGACTGACTGAGACTGACTGACTGACTGCTTGACTCTCTGACTGGCTATTTCACTGACTGACTGAATGACTAAATGACTGACTGACACTGACTGACTGACTGCTTGACTACCGGACTGACTAACTGACTGGACAGGACTGACCGACTGACTGACTGACTGAATAAGGATGACTGACAGACTGACTGAATAAGGCTGACTGACTGACTGACTGACAGACTGACTGAATAAGGCTGACCGACTGACTGACTGCCTGACTGACTGAGACTGGACTGGACTGACTGACTGACTGAGACTAACTGACTGCTTTAGTGACTAACTGACTGCACAGGACTGACCGACTGACTGACTGACTGACCGCCTGACTGACTGACTGACTGAATGACTGACTGACTGAGACTAAATGACTGACTGCTTGACTGACTGGCTGAAGGACTAACTGACTGACTGAGCGACTGACTGACTGGACTGACTGACTGAGACTGAATGACTGAGTGCTTGACTGATTGACTGTCAGACTGACTGACTGACTTCGCAAAAGGGAAAAATAAAAAAAAAAGAATTATAAAATTAGAAAAAAATATTTGCATTTAAGATTTCCTTTCCGGCCGGGAATCGAACCCCGTACCACGCGCTAGGAACCCAACGGTCTAGCCATTAGGCTATCGGAGCTCTGTCGATGGAAGTCTTAAATATAATAAAAACAAAAAATGCACCTTGGTAATTATTGATTCAAACACTTTGAAATTTACAGGTCGAATAATTAAACTGACTCAGAATTTTTCTCCCTACATAAATAATCAATATTCGCAAAAGAGAAAAATTTAAAAAAAAAAGAAGAAGAAATTTCAAATTAGAAACTAAAAGTATGCATTGAAGATTTTCGTTCAGGCTGGGACTCGAACCCAGGGCCACTCGCTTGGAAGCCTAACACTCTAGCCATTAGTCTATGGGAGCTCTGTCGGTGGGAGTTTTAAATATAATAAAAACAAAAAATGCACCTTGGTAATTGTTTATTTAAACACTTTGAAATCTTCGTGTCGAAAAATTAAACTGACTCAGAATTTTCTTCCCTACATAAATAATCAATAATTGCAAAGGAAAGAAATTGAAAAAAATAAGAATTTTCAAATTAGAAAAGAAATATATACATTGAAGATATTCGCTCCGGCTGGGACTCGAACCCAGGCCACACGCTTGGAAGACCAGCGGTCTAGCCATTAGGCTATCGGAGTTCTGTCGAGCGGAGTCTTACTGCCTGACTGATACTGCCTGACTGACAGACTGACTCACTAACTGACTGATACTGACTGACTGACTCACTGACTGACCGAGACTGACTGACTAACTGCCTGACTGACTGAGACTGGACTGACTGACTGACTGACTGACTGACTAACTGACTGACTGAGACTGACTGACTGACTGCTTGACTCTCTGACTGGCTGAATGACTAAATGACTGACTGACACTGACTGACTGACTGCTTGACTACCTGACTGACTGCTTGACTGACTAACTGACTGGACAGGACTGACCGACTGACTGACTGACAGACTGACTGAATAAGGATGACTGACAGACTGACTGAATAAGGCTGACTGACTGACTGACTGACAGACTGACTGAATAAGGCTGACCGACTGACTGACTGCCTGACTGACTGACTGACTGAATGACTGACCGAGACTGACTGACTGACTGAGACTGGACTGGACTGACTGACTGACTGACTGACTGAGACTGACTGACTGCTTTAGTGACTAACTGACTGCACAGGACTGACCGACTGACTGACTGACTGACTGCCTGACTGGCTGACTGACTGAATGACTGACTGACTGAGACTAAATGACTGACTGCTTGACTGACTGGCTGAAGGACTAACTGACTGACTGAGTGACTGACTGACTGGACTGACTGACTGAGACTGAATGACTGAGTGCTTGACTGATTGACTGTCAGACTGACTGACTGACTTCGCAAAAGGGAAAAATAAAAAAAAAAGAATTATAAAATTAGAAAAAAATATTTGCATTTAAGATTTCCTTTCCGGCTGGGATTTGAACCCAGGGCGACACTCATGGATGCCCAACGCTCTCGCCAATATACTATCGGATCTCTGTTGATCAGTGTCTTAATTATAATAAAAACAAAAAATGCACCTTAGTAATTATTGATCTAAAATCTTTGAAATCTAAAGGTCGAATGATTAAACTGACTCAGAATTTTCTTCCGTACATAAATAATCCATATTTGCAAAAGAAAGAAATTGAAAAAAAAAAGAATCTTCAAATTAGAAGAGAAATATACACATGGAAGATTTTCGTTCCGGCCGGGACTCGAACCCAGTACCACGCGCTTGGAACCCAACGGTCTAGCCATTAGGCTATCGGAGCTCTGTCGATGGAAGTCTTAAACATAATAAAAACAAAAAATGCACCTTGGTAATTATTGATTCAAACACTTTGAAATTTACAGGTCGAATAATTAAACTGACTCAGAATTTTTCTCCCTACATAAATAATCAATATTCGCAAAAGAGAAAAATTAAAAAAAAAAAGAAGAAGAAATTTCAAATTAGAAACTAAAAGTATACATTGAAGATTTTCGTTCAGGCTGGGACTCGAACCCAGGGCCACTCGCTTGGAAGCCTAACACTCTAGCCATTAGTCTATGGGAGCTCTGTCGGTGGGAGTTTTAAATATAATAAAAACAAAAAATGCACCTTGGTAATTGTTTATTTAAACTTTTTGAAATCTTTGTGTCGAAAAATTAAACTGACTCAGAATTTTCTTCCCTACATAAATAATCAATAATTGCAAAGGAAAGAAATTGAAAAAAAAAGAATTTTCAAATTAGAAAAGAAATATATACATTGAAGATATTCGCTCCGGCTGGGACTCGAACCCAGGCCACTCGCTTGGAAGACCAGCGGTCTAGCCATTAGGCTATCGGAGTTCTGTCGAGCGGAGTCTTACTGCCTGACTGATACTGCCTGACTGACAGACTGACTCACTGACTGACTGATACTGACTGACTGACTCACTGACTGACCGAGACTGACTGACTAACTGCCTGACTGACTGAGACTGGACTGACTGACTGACTGACTGACTGACTGACTAACTGACTGACTGAGACTGACTGACTGACTGCTTGACTCTCTGACTGGCTATTTCACTGACTGACTGAATGACTACATGACTGACTGACACTGACTGACTGACTGCTTGACTACCTGACTGACTAACTGACTGGACAGGACTGACCGACTGACTGACTGACAGACTGACTGAATAAGGATGACTGACAGACTGACTGAATAAGGCTGACTGACTGACTGACTGACAGACTGACTGAATAAGGCTGACCGACTGACTGACTGCCTGACTGACTGAGACTGGACTGGACTGACTGACTGACTGACTGACTGAGACTAACTGACTGCTTTAGTGACTAACTGACTGCACAGGACTGACCGACTGACTGACTGACTGACCGCCTGACTGACTGAATGACTGACTGACTGAGACTAAATGACTGACTGCTTGACTGACTGGCTGAAGGACTAACTGACTGACTGAGCGACTGACTGACTGGACTGACTGACTGAGACTGAATGACTGAGTGCTTGACTGATTGACTGTAAGACTGACTGACTGACTTCGCAAAAGGGAAAAATAAAAAAAAAAGAATTATAAAATTAGAAAAAAATATTTGCATTTAAGATTTCCTTTCCGGCCGGGAATCGAACCCCGTACCACGCGCTAGGAACCCAACGGTCTAGCCATTAGGCTATCGGAGCTCTGTCGATGGAAGTCTTAAATATAATAAAAACAAAAAATGCACCTTGGTAATTATTGATTCAAACGCTTTGAAATTTACAGGTCGAATAATTAAACTGACTCAGAATTTTTCTCCCTACATAAATAATCAATATTCGCAAAAGAGAAAAATTTAAAAAAAAAAGAAGAAGAAATTTCAAATTAGAAACTAAAAGTATGCATTGAAGATTTTCGTTCAGGCTGGGACTCGAACCCAGGGCCACTCGCTTGGAAGCCTAACACTCTAGCCATTAGTCTATGGGAGCTCTGTCGGTGGGAGTTTTAAATATAATAAAAACAAAAAATGCACCTTGGTAATTGTTTATTTAAACACTTTGAAATCTTCGTGTCGAAAAATTAAACTGACTCAGAATTTTCTTCCCTACATAAATAATCAATAATTGCAAAGGAAAGAAATTGAAAAAAATAAGAATTTTCAAATTAGAAAAGAAATATATACATTGAAGATATTCGCTCCGGCTGGGACTCGAACCCAGGCCACACGCTTGGAAGACCAGCGGTCTAGCCATTAGGCTATCGGAGTTCTGTCGAGCGGAGTCTTACTGCCTGACTGATACTGCCTGACTGACAGACTGACTCACTAACTGACTGATACTGACTGACTGACTCACTGACTGACCGAGACTGACTGACTAACTGCCTGACTGACTGAGACTGGACTGACTGACTGACTGACTGACTGACTAACTGACTGACTGAGACTGACTGACTGACTGCTTGACTCTCTGACTGGCTGAATGACTAAATGACTGACTGACACTGACTGACTGACTGCTTGACTACCTGACTGACTGCTTGACTGACTAACTGACTGGACAGGACTGACCGACTGACTGACTGACAGACTGACTGAATAAGGATGACTGACAGACTGACTGAATAAGGCTGACTGACTGACTGACAGACTGACTGAATAAGGCTGACCGACTGACTGACTGCCTGACTGACTGACTGACTGAATGACTGACCGAGACTGACTGACTGACTGAGACTGGACTGGACTGACTGACTGACTGACTGACTGAGACTGACTGACTGCTTTAGTGACTAACTGACTGCACAGGACTGACCGACTGACTGACTGGCTGACTGCCTGACTGACTGACTGACTGAATGACTGACTGACTGAGACTAAATGACTGACTGCTTGACTGACTGGCTGAAGGACTAACTGACTGACTGAGTGACTGACTGACTGGACTGACTGACTGAGACTGAATGACTGAGTGCTTGACTGATTGACTGTCAGACTGACTGACTGACTTCGCAAAAGGGAAAAATAAAAAAAAAAGAATTATAAAATTAGAAAAAAATATTTGCATTTAAGATTTCCTTTCCGGCTGGGATTTGAACCCAGGGCGACACTCATGGAAGCCCAACGCTCTCGCCAATATACTATCGGATCTCTGTTGATCGGTGTCTTAATTATAATAAAAACAAAAAATGCACCTTAGTAATTATTGATCTAAAATCTTTGAAATCTAAAGGTCGAATGATTAAACTGACTCAGAATTTTCTTCCGTACATAAATAATCCATATTTGCAAAAGAAAGAAATTGAAAAAAAAAAGAATCTTCAAATTAGAAGAGAAATATACACATGGAAGATTTTCGTTCCGGCCGGGACTCGAACCCAGTACCACGCGCTTGGAACCCAACGGTCTAGCCATTAGGCTATCGGAGCTCTGTCGATGGAAGTCTTAAATATAATAAAAACAAAAAATGCACCTTGGTAATTATTGATTCAAACACTTTGAAATTTACAGGTCGAATAATTAAACTGACTCAGAATTTTTCTCCCTACATAAATAATCAATATTCGCAAAAGAGAAAAATTAAAAAAAAAAAGAAGAAGAAATTTCAAATTAGAAACTAAAAGTATACATTGAAGATTTTCGTTCAGGCTGGGACTCGAACCCAGGGCCACTCGCTTGGAAGCCTAACACTCTAGCCATTAGTCTATGGGAGCTCTGTCGGTGGGAGTTTTAAATATAATAAAAACAAAAAATGCACCTTGGTAATTGTTTATTTAAACTTTTTGAAATCTTCGTGTCGAAAAATTAAACTGACTCAGAATTTTCTTCCCTACATAAATAATCAATAATTGCAAAGGAAAGAAATTGAAAAAAAAAAGAATTTTCAAATTAGAAAAGAAATATATACATTGAAGATATTCGCGCCGGCTGGGACTCGAACCCAGGCCACTCGCTTGGAAGACCAGCGGTCTAGCCATTAGGCTATCGGAGTTCTGTCGCGCGGAGTCTTACTGCCTGACTGATACAGCCTGACTGACAGACTGACTCACTGACTGACTGATACTGACTGACTGACTCACTGACTGACCGAGACTGACTGACTAACTGCCTGACTGACTGAGACTGGACTGACTGACTGGCTACTGACTGACTGACTAACTGACAGACTGAGACTGACTGACTGACTGCTTGACTCTCTGACTGGCTATTTCACTGACTGACTGAATGACTAAATGACTGACTGACACTGACTGACTGACTGCTTGACTACCTGACTGACTGCTTGACTGACTAACTGACTGGACAGGACTGACCGACTGACTGACTGACAGACTGACTGAATAAGGCTGACTGACTGACTGACTGACAGACTGACTGAATAAGGCTGACCGACTGACTGACTGCCTGACTGACTGACTGACTGAATGACTGACTGACTGACTGACCGAGACTGACTGACTGACTGACTGAGACTGGACTGGACTGACTGACTGACTGACTGACTGAGACTGACTGACTGCTTTAGTGACTAACTGACTGCACAGGACTGACCGACTGACTGACTGACTGACTGCCTGACTGACTGAATGACTGAATGACTGACTGACTGAGACTAAATGACTGACTGCTTGACTGACTGGCTGAAGGACTAACTGACTGACTGAGTGACTGACTGACTGGACTGACTGACTGAGACTGAATGACTGAGTGCTTGACTGATTGACTGTCAGACTGACTGACTGACTTCGCAAAAGGGAAAAATAAAAAAAAAAGAATTATAAAATTAGAAAAAAATATTTGCATTTAAGATTTCCTTTCCGGCCGGGACTCGAACCCAGTACCACGCGCTAGGAACCCAACGGTCTAGCCATTAGGCTATCGGAGCTCTGTCGATGGAAGTCTTAAATATAATAAAAACAAAAAATGCACCTTGGTAATTATTGATTCAAACACTTTGAAATTTACAGGTCGAATAATTAAACTGACTCAGAATTTTTCTCCCTACATAAATAATCAATATTCGCAAAAGAGAAAAATTAAAAAAAAAAGAAGAGGAAATTTCAAATTAGAAACTAAAAGTATACATTGAAGATTTTCGTTCAGGCTGGGACTCGAACCCAGGGCCACTCGCTTGGAAGCCTAACACTCTAGCCATTAGTCTATGGGAGCTCTGTCGGTGGGAGTTTTAAATATAATAAAAACAAAAAATGCACCTTGGTAATTGTTTATTTAAACACTTTGAAATCTTCGTGTCGAAAAATTAAACTGACTCAGAATTTTCTTCCCTACATAAATAATCAATAATTGCAAAGGAAAGAAATTGAAAAAAAAAAAGAATTTTCAAATTAGAAAAGAAATATTTACATTGAAGATATTCGCTCCGGCTGGGACTCGAACCCAGGCCACTCGCTTGGAAGACCAGCGGTCTAGCCATTAGGCTATCGGAGTTCTGTCGAGCGGAGTCTTACTGCCTGACTGATACTGCCTGACTGACAGACTGACTCACTGACTGACTGATACTGACTGACTGACTCACTGACTGACCGAGACTGACTGACTAACTGCCTGACTGACTGAGACTGGACTGACTGACTGACTGACTGACTGACTGACTAACTGACTGACTGAGACTGACTGACTGACTGCTTGACTCTCTGACTGGCTATTTCACTGACTGACTGAATGACTAAATGACTGACTGACACTGACTGACTGACTGCTTGACTACCTGACTGACTGCTTGACTGACTAACTGACTGGACAGGACTGACCGACTGACTGACTGACAGACTGACTGAATAAGGATGACTGACAGACTGACTGAATAAGGCTGACTGACTGACTGACTGACAGACTGACTGAATAAGGCTGACCGACTGACTGACTGCCTGACTGACTGACTGACTGAATGACTGACTGACTGACTGACCGAGACTGACTGACTGACTGACTGAGACTGGACTGGACTGACTGACTGACTGACTGAGACTGACTGACTGCTTTAGTGACTAACTGACTGCACAGGACTGACCGACTGACTGACTGACTGACTGCCTGACTGACTGACTGACTGAATGACTGACTGACTGAGACTAAATGACTGACTGCTTGACTGACTGGCTGAAGGACTAACTGACTGACTGAGTGACTGACTGACTGGACTGACTGACTGAGACTGAATGACTGAGTGCTTGACTGATTGACTGTCAGACTGACTGACTGACTTCGCAAAAGGGAAAAATAAAAAAAAAGAATTATAAAATTAGAAAAAAATATTTGCATTTAAGATTTCCTTTCCGGCCGGGACTCGAACCCAGTACCACGCGCTAGGAACCCAACGGTCTAGCCATTAGGCTATCGGAGCTCTGTCGATGGAAGTCTTAAATATAATAAAAACAAAAAATGCACCTTGGTAATTATTGATTCAAACACTTTGAAATTTACAGGTCGAATAATTAAACTGACTCAGAATTTTTCTCCCTACATAAATAATCAATATTCGCAAAAGAGAAAAATTAAAAAAAAAAGAAGAAGAAATTTCAAATTAGAAACTAAAAGTATACATTAAAGATTTTCGTTCAGGCTGGGACTCGAACCCAGGGCCACTCGCTTGGAAGCCTAACACTCTAGCCATTAGTCTATGGGAGCTCTGTCGGTGGGAGTTTTAAATATAATAAAAACAAAAAATGCACCTTGGTAATTGTTTATTTAAACACTTTGAAATCTTCGTGTCGAAAAATTAAACTGACTCAGAATTTTCTTCCCTACATAAATAATCAATAATTGCAAAGGAAAGAAATTGAAAAAAAAAAGAATTTTCAAATTAGAAAAGAAATATATACATTGAAGATATTCGCTCCGGCTGGGACTCGAACCCAGGCCACTCGCTTGGAAGACCAGCGGTCTAGCCATTAGGCTATCGGAGTTCTGTCGAGCGGAGTCTTACTGCCTGACTGATACTGCCTGACTGACAGACTGACTCACTGACTGACTGATACTGACTGACTGACTCACTGACTGACCGAGACTGACTGACTAACTGCCTGACTGACTGAGACTGGACTGACTGACTGACTGACTGACTGACTGACTAACTGACTGACTGAGACTGACTGACTGACTGCTTGACTCTCTGACTGGCTATTTCACTGACTGACTGAATGACTAAATGACTGACTGACACTGACTGACTGACTGCTTGACTACCTGACTGACTGCTTGACTGACTAACTGACTGGACAGGACTGACCGACTGACTGACTGACAGACTGACTGAATAAGGATGACTGACAGACTGACTGAATAAGGCTGACTGACTGACTGACTGACAGACTGACTGACTGACAGACTGACTGAATAAGGCTGACCGACTGACTGACTGCCTGACTGACTGAGACTGGACTGGACTGACTGACTGACTGACTGACTGAGACTAACTGACTGCTTTAGTGACTAACTGACTGCACAGGACTGACCGACTGACTGACTGACTGACTGCCTGACTGACTGACTGACTGAATGACTGACTGACTGAGGCTAAATGACTGACTGCTTGACTGACTGGCTGAAGGACTAACTGACTGACTGAGTGACTGACTGACTGGACTGACTGACTGAGACTGAATGACTGAGTGCTTGACTGATTGACTGTCAGACTGACTGACTGACTTCGCAAAAGGGGAAAATAAAAAAAAAAGAATTATAAAATTAGAAAAAAATATTTGCATTTAAGATTTCCTTTCCGGCCGGGACTCGAACCCAGTACCACGCGCTAGGAACCCAACGGTCTAGCCATTAGGCTATCGGAGCTCTGTCGATGGAAGTCTTAAATATAATAAAAACAAAAAATGCACCTTGGTAATTATTGATTCAAACACTTTGAAATTTACAGGTCGAAAAATTAAACTGACTCAGAATTTTCTTCCCTACATAAATAATCAATAATTGCAAAGGAAAGAAATTGAAAAAAAAAAGAATTTTCAAATTAGAAAAGAAATATATACATTGAAGATATTCGCGCCGGCTGGGACTCGAACCCAGGCCACTCGCTTGGAAGACCAGCGGTCTAGCCATTAGGCTATCGGAGTTCTGTCGAGCGGAGTCTTACTGCCTGACTGATACAGCCTGACTGACAGACTGACTCACTGACTGACTGATACTGACTGACTGACTCACTGACTGACCGAGACTGACTGACTAACTGCCTGACTGACTGAGACTGGACTGACTGACTGGCTACTGACTGACTGACTAACTGACAGACTGAGACTGACTGACTGACTGCTTGACTCTCTGACTGGCTATTTCACTGACTGACTGAATGACTAAATGACTGACTGACACTGACTGACTGACTGCTTGACTACCTGACTGACTGCTTGACTGACTAACTGACTGGACAGAACTGACCGACTGACTGACTGACAGACTGACTGAATAAGGCTGACTGACTGACTGACTGACAGACTGACTGAATAAGGCTGACCGACTGACTGACTGCCTGACTGACTGACTGACTGAATGACTGACTGACTGACTGACCGAGACTGACTGACTGACTGACTGACTGACTGACTGAGACTGACTGACTGCTTTAGTGACTAACTGACTGCACAGGACTGACCGACTGACTGACTGACTGACTGCCTGACTGACTGAATGACTGAATGACTGACTGACTGAGACTAAATGACTGACTGCTTGACTGACTGGCTGAAGGACTAACTGACTGACTGAGTGACTGACTGACTGGACTGACTGACTGAGACTGAATGACTGAGTGCTTGACTGATTGACTGTCAGACTGACTGACTGACTTCGCAAAAGGGAAAAATAAAAAAAAAAGAATTATAAAATTAGAAAAAAATATTTGCATTTAAGATTTCCTTTCCGGCCGGGACTCGAACCCAGTACCACGCGCTAGGAACCCAACGGTCTAGCCATTAGGCTATCGGAGCTCTGTCGATGGAAGTCTTAAATATAATAAAAACAAAAAATGCACCTTGGTAATTATTGATTCAAACACTTTGAAATTTACAGGTCGAATAATTAAACTGACTCAGAATTTTTCTCCCTACATAAATAATCAAAATTCGCAAAAGAGAAAAATTAAAAAAAAAAGAAGAGGAAATTTCAAATTAGAAACTAAAAGTATACATTGAAGATTTTCGTTCAGGCTGGGACTCGAACCCAGGGCCACTCGCTTGGAAGCCTAACACTCTAGCCATTAGTCTATGGGAGCTCTGTCGGTGGGAGTTTTAAATATAATAAAAACAAAAAATGCACCTTGGTAATTGTTTATTTAAACACTTTGAAATCTTCGTGTCGAAAAATTAAACTGACTCAGAATTTTCTTCCCTACATAAATAATCAATAATTGCAAAGGAAAGAAATTGAAAAAAAAAAAAAGAATTTTCAAATTAGAAAAGAAATATTTACATTGAAGATATTCGCTCCGGCTGGGACTCGAACCCAGGCCACTCGCTTGGAAGACCAGCGGTCTAGCCATTAGGCTATCGGAGTTCTGTCGAGCGGAGTCTTACTGCCTGACTGATACTGCCTGACTGACAGACTGACTCACTGACTGACTGATACTGACTGACTGACTCACTGACTGACCGAGACTGACTGACTAACTGCCTGACTGACTGAGACTGGACTGACTGACTGACTGACTGACTGACTGACTAACTGACTGACTGAGACTGACTGACTGACTGCTTGTCTCTCTGACTGGCTATTTCACTGACTGACTGAATGACTAAATGACTGACTGACACTGACTGACTGACTGCTTGACTACCTGACTGACTGCTTGACTGACTAACTGACTGGACAGGACTGACCGACTGACTGACTGACAGACTGACTGAATAAGGATGACTGACAGACTGACTGAATAAGGCTGACTGACTGACTGACTGACAGACTGACTGAATAAGGCTGACCGACTGACTGACTGCCTGACTGACTGACTGACTGAATGACTGACTGACTGACTGACCGAGACTGACTGACTGACTGACTGAGACTGGACTGGACTGACTGACTGACTGACTGAGACTGACTGACTGCTTTAGTGACTAACTGACTGCACAGGACTGACCGACTGACTGACTGACTGACTGCCTGACTGACTGACTGACTGAATGACTGACTGACTGAGACTAAATGACTGACTGCTTGACTGACTGGCTGAAGGACTAACTGACTGACTGAGTGACTGACTGACTGGACTGACTGACTGAGACTGAATGACTGAGTGCTTGACTGATTGACTGTCAGACTGACTGACTGACTTCGCAAAAGGGAAAAATAAAAAAAAAGAATTATAAAATTAGAAAAAAATATTTGCATTTAAGATTTCCTTTCCGGCTGGGATTTGAACCCAGGGCGACACTCATGGAAGCCCAACGCTCTCGCCAATATACTATCGGATCTCTGTTGATCGGTGTCTTAATTATAATAAAAACAAAAAATGCACCTTAGTAATTATTGATCTAAAATCTTTGAAATCTAAAGGTCGAATGATTAAACTGACTCAGAATTTTCTTCCGTACATAAATAATCCATATTTGCAAAAGAAAGAAATTGAAAAAAAAAAGAATCTTCAAATTAGAAGAGAAATATACACATGGAAGATTTTCGTTCCGGCCGGGACTCGAACCCAGTACCACGCGCTTGGAACCCAACGGTCTAGCCATTAGGCTATCGGAGCTCTGTCGATGGAAGTCTTAAATATAATAAAAACAAAAAATGCACCTTGGTAATTATTGATTCAAACACTTTGAAATTTACAGGTCGAATAATTAAACTGACTCAGAATTTTTCTCCCTACATAAATAATCAATATTCGCGAAAGAGAAAAATTAAAAAAAAAAAGAAGAAGAAATTTCAAATTAGAAACTAAAAGTATACATTGAAGATTTTCGTTCAGGCTGGGACTCGAACCCAGGGCCACTCGCTTGGAAGCCTAACACTCTAGCCATTAGTCTATGGGAGCTCTGTCGGTGGGAGTTTTAAATATAATAAAAACAAAAAATGCACCTTGGTAATTGTTTATTTAAACACTTTGAAATCTTCGTGTCGAAAAATTAAACTGACTCAGAATTTTCTTCCCTACATAAATAATCAATAATTGCAAAGAAAGAAATTGAAAAAAAAGAATTTTCAAATTAGAAAAGAAATATATACATTGAAGATATTCGCTCCGGCTGGGACTCGAACCCAGGCCACTCGCTTGGAAGACCAGCGGTCTAGCCATTAGGCTATCGGAGTTCTGTCGAGCGGAGTCTTACTGCCTGACTGATACTGCCTGACTGACAGACTGACTCACTGACTGACTGATACTGACTGACTGACTCACTGACTGACCAAGACTGACTGACTAACTGCCTGACTGACTGAGACTGGACTGACTGACTGACTGACTGACTGACTGACTAACTGACTGACTGAGACTGACTGACTGACTGCTTGACTCTCTGACTGGCTATTTCGCTGACTGACTGAATGACTAAATGACTGACTGACACTGACTGACTGACTGCTTGACTACCTGACTGACTGCTTGACTGACTAACTGACTGGACAGGACTGACCGACTGACTGACTGACAGACTGACTGAATAAGGATGACTGACAGACTGACTGAATAAGGCTGACTGACTGACTGACTGACAGACTGACTGAATAAGGCTGACCGACTGACTGACTGCCTGACTGACTGACTGACTGAATGACTGACTGACTGACTGACCGAGACTGACTGACTGACTGACTGAGACTGGACTGGACTGACTGACTGACTGACTGAGACTGACTGACTGCTTTAGTGACTAACTGACTGCACAGGACTGACCGACTGACTGACTGACTGACTGCCTGACTGACTGACTGACTAAATGACTGACTGACTGAGACTAAATGACTGACTGCTTGACTGACTGGCTGAAGGACTAACTGACTGACTGAGTGACTGACTGACTGGACTGACTGACTGAGACTGAATGACTGAGTGCTTGACTGATTGACTGTCAGACTGACTGACTGACTTCGCAAAAGGGAAAAATAAAAAAAAAGAATTATAAAATTAGAAAAAAATATTTGCATTTAAGATTTCCTTTCCGGCCGGGACTCGAACCCAGTACCACGCGCTAGGAACCCAACGGTCTAGCCATTAGGCTATCGGAGCTCTGTCGATGGAAGTCTTAAATATAATAAAAACAAAAAATGCACCTTGGTAATTATTGATTCAAACACTTTGAAATTTACAGGTCGAATAATTAAACTGACTCAGAATTTTTCTCCCTACATAAATAATCAATATTCGCAAAAGAGAAAAATTAAAAAAAAAGAAGAAGAAATTTCAAATTAGAAACTAAAAGTATACATTGAAGATTTTCGTTCAGGCTGGGACTCGAACCCAGGACCACTCGCTTGGAAGCCTAACACTCTAGCCATTAGTCTATGGGAGCTCTGTCGGTGGGAGTTTTAAATATAATAAAAACAATAAATGCACCTTGGTAATTGTTTATTTAAACACTTTGAAATCTTCGTGTCGAAAAATTAAACTGACTCAGAATTTTCTTCCCTACATAAATTATCAATAATTGCAAAGGAAAGAAATTGAAAAAAAAAAGAATTTTCAAATTAGAAAAGAAATATATACATTGAAGATATTCGCTCCGGCTGGGACTCGAACCCAGGCCACTCGCTTGGAAGACCAGCCGTCTAGCCATTAGGCTATCGGAGTTCTGTCGAGCGGAGTCTTACTGCCTGACTGATACTGCCTGACTGACAGACTGATACTGACTGACTGACTCACTGACTGACCGAGACTGACTGACTAACTGCCTGACTGACTGAGACTGGACTGACTGACTGACTGACTGACTAACTGACTGACTGAGACTGACAAGACTGACTGCTTGACTCTCTGACTGGCTATTTCACTGACTGACTGAATGACTAAATGACTGACTGACACTGACTGACTGACTGCTTGACTACCTGACTGACAGCTTGACTGACTAACTGACTGGACAGGACTGACCGACTGACTGACTGACAGACTGACTGAATAAGGATGACTGACAGACTGACTGAATAAGGCTGACTGACTGACTGACTGACCGACTGACTGACTGCCTGACTGACTGACTGACTGAATGACTGACTGACTGACTGACCGAGACTGACTGACTAACTGACTGAGACTGGACTGGACTGACTGACTGAGACTGACTGACTGCTTTAGTGACTAACTGACTGCACAGGACTGACCGACTGACTGACTGACTGACTGCCTGACTGACTGACTGACTGAATGACTGACTGACTGAGACTAAATGACTGACTGCTTGACTGACTGGCTGAAGGACTAACTGACTGACTGAGTGACTGACTGACTGGACTGACTGACTGAGACTGAATGACTGAGTGCTTGACTGATTGACTGTCAGACTGACTGACTGACTTCGCAAAAGGGAAAAATAAAAAAAAAAGAATTATAAAATTAGAAAAAAATATTTGCATTTAAGATTTCCTTTCCGGCTGGGATTTGAACCCAGGGCGACACTCATGGAAGCCCAACGCTCTCGCCAATATACTATCGGATCTCTGTTGATCGGTGTCTTAATTATAATAAAAACAAAAAATGCACCTTAGTAATTATTGATCTAAAAGCTTTGAAATCTAAAGGTCGAATGATTAAACTGACTCAGAATTTTCTTCCGTACATAAATAATCCATATTTGCAAAAGAAAGAAATTGAAAAAAAAAAGAATCTTCAAATTAGAAGAGAAATATATACATGGAAGATTTTCGTTCCGGCAGGGACTCGAACCCAGTACCACGCGCTTGGAACCCAACGGTCTAGCCATTAGGCTATCGGAGCTCTGTCGATGGAAGTCTTAAATATAATAAAAACAAAAAATGCACCTTGGTAATTATTGATTCAAACACTTTGAAATTTACAGGTCGAATAATTAAACTGACTCAGAATTTTTCTTCCTACATAAATAATCAATATTCGCAAAAGAGAAAAATTAAAAAAAAAAGAAGAAGAAATTTCAAATTAGAAACTAAAAGTATACACTGAAGATTTTCGTTCAGGCTGGGACTCGAACCCAGGGCCACTCGCTTGGAAGCCTAACACTCTAGCCATTAGTCTATGGGAGCTCTGTCGGTGCGAGTTTTAAATATAATAAAAACAAAAAATGCACCTTGGTAATTGTTTATTTAAACACTTTGAAATCTTCGTGTCGAAAAATTAAACTGACTCAGAATTTTCTTCCCTACATAAATAATCAATAATTGCAAAGGAAAGAAATTGAAAAAAAAAAGAATTTTCAAATTAGAAATTAAATATATACATTGAAGATATTCGCTCCGGCTGGGACTCGAACCCAGGCCACTCGCTTGGAAGACCAGCGGTCTACCCATTAGGCTATCGGAGTTCTGTCGAGCGGAGTCTTACTGCCTGACTGATACTGCCTGACTGACAGACTGACTCACTGACTGACTGATACTGACTGACTGACTCACTGACTGACCGAGACTGACTGACTAACTGCCTGACTGACTGAGACTGGACTGACTGACTGACTGACTGACTGACTGACTAACTGACTGACTGAGACTGACTGACTGACTGCTTGACTCTCTGACTGGCTATTTCACTGACTGACTGAATGACTAAATGACTGACTGACACTGACTGACTGCTTGAAAACCTGACTGACTGCTTGACTGACTAACTGACTGGACAGGACTGACCGACTGACTGACTGACAGACTGACTGAATAAGGATGACTGACAGACTGACTGAATAAGGCTGACTGACTGACTGACTGACAGACTGACTGAATAAGGCTGACCGACTGACTGATTGCCTGACTGACTGACTGACTGAATGACTGACTGACTGACTGCTTTAGTGACTAACTGACTGCACAGGACTGACCGACTGACTGACTGACTGACTGCCTGACTGACTGACTGACTGAATGACTGACTGACTGAGACTAAATGACTGACTGCTTGACTGACTGGCTGAAGGACTAACTGACTGACTGAGTGACTGACTGACTGGACTGACTGACTGAGACTGAATGACTGAGTGCTTGACTGATTGACTGTCAGACTGACTGACTGACTTCGCAAAAGGGAAAAATAAAAAAAAAAGAATTATAAAATTAGAAAAAAAAATTTGCATTTAAGATTTTCTTTCCGGCCGGGACTCGAACCCAGTACCACGCGCTAGGAACCCAACGGTCTAGCCATTAGGCTATCGGAGCTCTGTCGATGGAAGTCTTAAATATAATAAAAACAAAAAATGCACCTTGGTAATTATTGATTCAAACACTTTGAAATTTACAGGTCGAATAATTAAACTGACTCAGAATTTTTCTCCCTACATAAATAATCAATATTCGCAAAAGAGAAAAATTAAAAAAAAAAGAAGAAGAAATTTCAAATTAGAAACTAAAAGTATACATTGAAGATTTTCGTTCAGGCTGGGACTCGAACCCAGGGCCACTCGCTTGGAAGCCTAACACTCTAGCCATTAGTCTATGGGAGCTCTGTCGGTGGGAGTTTTAAATATAATAAAAACAAAAAATGCACCTTGGTAATTGTTTATGTTAACACTTTGAAATCTTCGTGTCGAAAAATTAAACTGACTCAGAATTTTCTTCCCTACATAAATAATCAATAATTGCAAAGGAAAGAAATTGAAAAAAAAAAAGAATTTTCAAATTAGAAAAGAAATATATACATTGAAGATATTCGCTCCGGCTGGGACTCGAACCCAGGCCACTCACTTGGAAGACCAGCGGTCTAGCCATTAGGCTATCGGAGTTCTGTCGAGCGGAGTCTTACTGCCTGACTGATACTGCCTGACTGACAGACTGTCTTACTGCCTGACTGATACTGCCTGACTGACAGACTGACTCACTGACTGACTGATACTGACTGACTGACTCACTGACTGACCGAGACTGACTGACTAACTGCCTGACTGACTGAGACTGGACTGACTGACTGACTGACTGACTGACTGACTAACTGACTGACTGAGACTGACTGACTGACTGCTTGACTCTCTAACTGGCTATTTCACTGACTGACTGAATGACTAAATGACTGACTGACACTGACTGACTGACTGCTTGACTACCTGACTGACTGCTTGACTGACTAACTGACTGGACAGGACTGACCGACTGACTGACTGACAGACTGACTGAATAAGAATGACTGACAGACTGACTGAATAAGGCTGACTGACTGACTGACTGACAGACTGACTGAATAAGGCTGACCGACTGACTGACTGCCTGACTGACTGACTGACTGAATGACTGACTGACTGACTGACCGAGACTGACTGACTGACTGACTGAGACTGGACTGGACTGACTGACTGACTGACTGACTGAGACTGACTGACTGCTTTAGTGACTAACTGACTGCACAGGACTGACCGACTGACTGACTGAATGACTGACTGACTGAGACTAAATGACTGACTGCTTGACTGACTGGCTGAAGGACTAACTGACTGACTGAGTGACTGACTGACTGGACTGACTGACTGAGACTGAATGACTGAGTGCTTGACTGATTGACTGTCAGACTGACTGACTGACTTCGCAAAAGGGAAAAATAAAAAAAAAAAGAATTATAAAAAAATATTTGCATTTAAGATTTCCTTTCCGGCCGGGACTCGAACCCAGTACCACGCGCTAGGAACCCAACGGTCTAGCCATTAGGCTATCGGAGCTCTGTCGATGGAAGTCTTAAATATAATAAAAACAAAAAATGCACCTTGGTAATTATTGATTCAAACACTTTGAAATTTACAGGTCGAATAATTAAACTGACTCAGAATTTTTCTCCCTACATAAATAATCAATATTCGCAAAAGAGAAAAATTAAAAAAAAAAGAAGAAGAAATTTCAAATTAGAAACTAAAAGTATACATTGAAGATTTTCGTTCAGGCTGGGACTCGAACCCAGGGCCACTCGCTTGGAAGCCTAACACTCTAGCCATTAGTCTATGGGAGCTCTGTCGGTGGGAGTTTTAAATATAATAAAAACAAAAAATGCACCTTGGTAATTGTTTATTTAAACACTTTGAAATCTTTGTGTCGAAAAATTAAACTGACTCAGAATTTTCTTCCCTACATAAATAATCAATAATTGCAAAGGAAAGAAATTGAAAAAAAAAAAAGAATTTTCAAATTAGAAAAGAAATATATACATTGAAGATATTCGCTCCGGCTGGGACTCGAACCCAGACCACTCGCTTGGAAGACCAGCGGTCTAGCCATTAGGCTATCGGAGTTCTGTCGAGTGGAGTCTTACTGCCTGACTGATACTGCCTGACTGACAGACTGACTCACTGACTGACTGATACTGACTGACTGACTCACTGACTGACCGAGACTGACTGACTAACTGCCTGACTGACTGAGACTGGACTGACTGACTGACTGACTGACTAACTGACTGACTGAGACTGACTGACTGACTGCTTGACTCTCTGACTGGCTATTTCACTGACTGACTGAATGACTAAATGACTGACTGACACTGACTGACTGACTGCTTGACTACCTGACTGACTGCTTGACTGACTAACTGACTGAACAGGACTGACCGACTGACTGACTGACAGACTGACTGAATAAGGATGACTGACAGACTGACTGATTAAGGCTGACTGACTGACTGACTGACAGACTGACTGAATAAGGCTGACCGACTGACTGACTGCCTGACTGACTGACTGACTGAATGACTGACTGACTGACTGACCGAGACTGACTGACTAACTGACTGAGACTGGACTGGACTGACTGACTGACTGACTGACTGAGACTGACTGACTGCTTTAGTGACTAACTGACTGCACAGGACTGACCGACTGACTGACTGACTGACTGCCTGACTGACTGACTGACTGAATGACTGACTGACTGAGACTAAATGACTGACTGCTTGACTGACTGGCTGAAGGACTAACTGACTGACTGAGTGACTGACTGACTGGACTGACTGACTGAGACTGAATGACTGAGTGCTTGACTGATTGACTGTCAGACTGACTGACTGACTTCGCAAAAGGGAAAAATAAAAAAAAAAGAATTATAAAATTAGAAAAAAAATATTTGCATTTAAGATTTCCTTTCCGGCTGGGATTTGAACCCAGGGCGACACTCATGGAAGCCCAACGCTCTCGCCAATATACTATCGGATCTCTGTTGATCGGTGTCTTAATTATAATAAAAACAAAAAATGCACCTTAGTAATTATTGATCTAAAAGCTTTGAAATCTAAAGGTCGAATGATTAAACTGACTCAGAATTTTCTTCCGTACATAAATAATCCATATTTGCAAAAGAAAGAAATTGAAAAAAAAAAGAATCTTCAAATTAGAAGAGAAATATATACATGGAAGATTTTCGTTCCGGCCGGGACTCGAACCCAGTACCACGCGCTAGGAACCCAACGGTCTAGCCATTAGGCTATCGGAGCTCTGTCGATAGAAGTCTTAAATATAATAAAAACAAAAAATGCACCTTGGTAATTATTGATTCAAACACTTTGAAATTTACAGGTCGAATAATTAAACTGACACAGAATTTTTCTCCCTACATAAATAATCAATATTCGCAAAAGAGAAAAATTAAAAAAAAAAGAAGAAGAAATTTCAAATTAGAAACTAAAAGTATACATTGAAGATTTTCGTTCAGGCTGGGACTCGAACCCAGGGCCACTCGCTTGGAAGCCTAACACTCTAGCCATTAGTCTATGGGAGCTCTGTCGGTGGGAGTTTTAAATATAATAAAAACAAAAAATGCACCTTGGTAATTGTTTATTTAAACACTTTGAAATCTTTGTGTCGAAAAATTAAACTGACTCAGAATTTTCTTCCCTACATAAATAATCAATAATTGCAAAGGAAAGAAATTGAAAAAAAAAAAGAATTTTCAAATTAGAAAAGAAATATATACATTGAAGATATTCGCTCCGGCTGGGACTCGAACCCAGGCCACTCGCTTGGAAGACCAGCGGTCTAGCCATTAGGCTATCGGAGTTCTGTCGAGCGGAGTCTTACTGCCTGACTGACAGACTGACTCACTGACTGACTGATACTGACTGACTGACTCACTGACTGACCGAGACTGACTGACTAACTGCCTGACTGACTGAGACTGGACTGACTGACTGACTGACTGACTGACTGACTAACTGACTGACTGAGACTGACTGACTGACTGCTTGACTCTCTAACTGGCTATTTCACTGACTGACTGAATGACTAAATGACTGACTGACACTGACTGACTGACTGCTTGACTACCTGACTGACTGCTTGACTGACTAACTGACTGGACAGGACTGACCGACTGACTGACTGACAGACTGACTGAATAAGGATGACTGACAGACTGACTGAATAAGGCTGACTGACTGACTGACTGACAGACTGACTGAATAAGGCTGACCGACTGACTGACTGCCTGACTGACTGACTGACTGAATGACTGACTGAGTGACTGACCGAGACTGACTGAGTGACTGACTGAGACTGGACTGGACTGACTGACTGACTGACTGACTGAGACTGACTGACTGCTTTAGTGACTAACTCACTGCACAGGACTGACCGACTGACTGACTGAATGACTGACTGACTGAGACTAAATGACTGACTGCTTGACTGACTGGCTGAAGGACTAACTGACTGACTGAGTGACTGACTGACTGGACTGACTGACTGAGACTGAATGACTGAGTGCTTGACTGATTGACTGTCAGACTGACTGACTGACTTCGCAAAAGGGAAAAATAAAAAAAAAAAGAATTATAAAATTAGAAAAAAATATTTGCATTTAAGATTTCCTTTCCGGCCGGGACTCGAACCCAGTACCACGCGCTAGGAACCCAACGGTCTAGCCATTAGGCTATCGGAGCTCTGTCGATGGAAGTCTTAAATATAATAAAAACAAAAAATGCACCTTGGTAATTATTGATTCAAACACTTTGAAATTTACAGGTCGAATAATTAAACTGACTCAGAATTTTTCTCCCTACATAAATAATCAATATTCGCAAAAGAGAAAAATTAAAAAAAAAAGAAGAAGAAATTTCAAATTAGAAACTAAAAGTATACATTGAAGATTTTCGTTCAGGCTGGGACTCGAACCCAGGGCCACTCGCTTGGAAGCCTAACACTCTAGCCATTAGTCTCTGGGAGCTCTGTCGGTGGGAGTTTTAAATATAATAAAAACAAAAAATGCACCTTGGTAATTGTTTATTTAAACACTTTGAAATCTTCGTGTCGAAAAATTAAACTGACTCAGATTTTTCTTCCCTACATAAATAATCAATAATTGCAAAGGAAAGAAATTGAAAAAAAAAAAGAATTTTCAAATTAGAAAAGAAATATATACATTGAAGATATTCGCTCCGGCTGGGACTCGAACCCAGGCCACTCGCTTGGAAGACCAGCGGTCTAGCCATTAGGCTATCGGAGTTCTGTCGAGCGGAGTCTTACTGCCTGACTGATACTGCCTGACTGACAGACTGACTCACTGACTGACTGATACTGACTGACTGACTCACTGACTGACCGAGACTGACTGACTAACTGCCTGACTGACTGAGACTGGACTGACTGACTGACTGACTGACTGACTGACTAACTGACTGACTGAGACTGACTGACTGACTGCTTGACTCTCTAACTGGCTATTTCACTGACTGACTGAATGAATAAATGACTGACTGACACTGACTGACTGACTGCTTGACTACCTGACTGACTGCTTGACTGACTAACTGACTGGACAGGACTGACCGACTGACTGACTGACAGACTGACTGAATAAGGATGACTGACAGACTGACTGAATAAGGCTGACTGACTGACTGACTGACAGACTGACTGAATAAGGCTGACCGACTGACTGACTGCCTGACTGACTGACTGACTGACTGAATGACTGACTGACTGACTGACCGAGACTGACTGACTGACTGACTGAGACTGGACTGGACTGACTGACTGACTGACTGACTGAGACTGACTGACTGCTTTAGTGACTAACTGACTGCACAGGACTGACCGACTGACTGACTGAATGACTGACTGACTGAGACTAAATGACTGACTGCTTGACTGACTGGCTGAAGGACTAACTGACTGACTGAGTGACTGACTGACTGGACTGACTGACTGAGACTGAATGACTGAGTGCTTGACTGAATGACTGTCAGACTGACTGACTGACTTCGCAAAAGGGAAAAATAAAAAAAAAAGAATTATAAAATTAGAAAAAAATATTTGCATTTAAGATTTCCTTTCCGGCCGGGACTCGAACCCAGTACCACGCGCTAGGAACCCAACGGTCTAGCCATTAGGCTATCGGAGCTCTGTCGATGGAAGTCTTAAATATAATAAAAACAAAAAATGCACCTTGGTAATTATTGATTCAAACACTTTGAAATTTACAGGTCGAATAATTAAACTGACTCAGAATTTTTCTTCCTACATAAATAATCAATATTCGCAAAAGAGAAAAATTTAAAAAAAAAGAAGAAGAAATTTCAAATTAGAAACTAAAAGTATACATTGAAGATTTTCGTTCAGGCTGGGACTCGAACCCAGGGCCACTCGCTTGGAAGCCTAACACTCTAGCCATTAGTCTATGGGAGCTCTGTCGGTGCGAGTTTTAAATATAATAAAAACAAAAAATGCACCTTGGTAATTGTTTATTTAAACACTTTGAAATCTTCGTGTCGAAAAATTAAACTGACTCAGAATTTTCTTCCCTACATAAATAATCAATAATTGCAAAGGAAAGAAATTGAAAAAAAAAAAGAATTTTCAAATTAGAAATTAAATATATACATTGAAGATATTCGCTCCGGCTGGGACTCGAACCCAGGCCACTCGCTTGGAAGACCAGCGGTCTACCCATTAGGCTATCGGAGTTCTGTCGAGCGGAGTCTTACTGCCTGACTGATACTGCCTGACTGACAGACTGACTCACTGACTGACTGATACTGACTGACTGACTCACTGACTGACCGAGACTGACTGACTAACTGCCTGACTGACTGAGACTGGACTGACTGACTGACTGACTGACTGACTGACTAACTGACTGACTGAGACTGACTGACTGACTGCTTGACTCTCTGACTGGCTATTTCACTGACTGACTCTATGACTAAATGACTGACTGACACTGACTGACTGCTTCACTACCTGACTGACTGCTTGACTGACTAACTGACTGGACAGGACTGACCGACTGACTGACTGACAGACTGACTGAATAAGGATGACTGACAGACTGACTGAATAAGGATGACTGACAGACTGACTGAATAAGGCTGACTGACTGACTGACTGACAGACTGACTGAATAAGGCTGACCGACTGACTGATTGCATGACTGACTGACTGACTGAATGACTGACTGACTGACTGCTTTAGTGACTAACTGACTGCACAGGACTGACCGACTGACTGACTGACTGACTGCCTGACTGACTGACTGACTGAATGACTGACTGACTGAGACTAAATGACTGACTGCTTGACTGACTGGCTGAAGGACTAACTGACTGACTGAGTGACTGGACTGACTGACTGAGACTGAATGACTGAGTGCTTGACTGATTGACTGTCAGACTGACTGACTGACTTCGCAAAAGGGAAAAATAAAAAAAAAGAATTATAAAATTAGAAAAAAATATTTGCATTTAAGATTTTCTTTCCGGCCGGGACTCGAACCCAGTACCACGCGCTAGGAACCCAACGGTCTAGCCATTAGGCTATCGGAGCTCTGTCGATGGAAGTCTTAAATATAATAAAAACAAAAAATGCACCTTGGTAATTATTGATTCAAACACTTTGAAATTTACAGGTCGAATAATTAAACTGACTCAGAATTTTTCTCCCTACATAAATAATCAATATTCGCAAAAGAGAAAAATTAAAAAAAAAAGAAGAAGAAATTTCAAATTAGAAACTAAAAGTATACATTGAAGATTTTCGTTCAGGCTGGGACTCGAACCCAGGGCCACTCGCTTGGAAGCCTAACACTCTAGCCATTAGTCTATGGGAGCTCTGTCGGTGGGAGTTTTAAATATAATAAAAACAAAAAATGCACCTTGGTAATTGTTTATTTAAACACTTTGAAATCTTCGTGTCGAAAAATTAAACTGACTCAGAATTTTCTTCCCTACATAAATAATCAATAATTGCAAAGGAAAGAAATTGAAAAAAAAAAGAATTTTCAAATTAGAAAAGAAATATATACATTGAAGATATTCGCTCCGGCTGGGACTCGAACCCAGGCCACTCGCTTGGAAGACCAGCGGTCTAGCCATTAGGCTATCGGAGTTCTGTCGAGCGGAGTCTTACTGCCTGACTGATACTGCCTGACTGACAGACTGACTCACTGACTGACTGATACTGACTGACTGACTCACTGACTGACCGAGACTGACTGACTAACTGCCTGACTGACTGAGACTGGACTGACTGACTGACTGACTGACTGACTGACTAACTGACTGACTGAGACTGACTGACTGACTGCTTGACTCTCTAACTGGCTATTTCACTGACTGACTGAATGACTAAATGACTGACTGACACTGACTGACTGACTGCTTGACTACCTGACTGACTGCTTGACTGACTAACTGACTGGACAGGACTGACCGACTGACTGACAGACTGACTGAATAAGGATGACTGACAGACTGACTGAATAAGGCTGACTGACTGACTGACTGACAGACTGACTGAATAAGGCTGACCGACTGACTGACTGCCTGACTGACTGACTGACTGAATGACTGACTGACTGACTGACCGAGACTGACTGACTGACTGACTGAGACTGGACTGGACTGACTGACTGACTGACTGACTGAGACTGACTGACTGCTTTAGTGACTAACTGACTGCACAGGACTGACCGACTGACTGACTGAATGACTGACTGACTGAGACTAAATGACTGACTGCTTGACTGACTGGCTGAAGGACTAACTGACTGACTGAGTGACTGACTGACTGGACTGACTGACTGAGACTGAATGACTGAGTGCTTGACTGATTGACTGTCAGACGGACTGACTGACTTCGCAAAAGGGAAAAATAAAAAAAAAAGAATTATAAAATTAGAAAAAAATATTTGCATTTAAGATTTCCTTTCCGGCCGGGACTCGAACCCAGTACCACGCGCTAGGAACCCAACGGTCTAGCCATTAGGCTATCGGAGCTCTGTCGATGGAAGTCTTAAATATAATAAAAACAAAAAATGCACCTTGGTAATTATTGATTCAAACACTTTGAAATTTACAGGTCGAATAATTAAACTGACTCAGAATTTTTCTCCCTACATAAATAATCAATATTCGCAAAAGAGAAAAATTAAAAAAAAAAGAAGAAGAAATTTCAAATTAGAAACTAAAAGTATACATTGAAGATTTTTGTTCAGGCTGGGACTCGAACCCAGGGCCACTCGCTTGGAAGACTAACACTCTAGCCATTAGTCTATGGGAGCTCTGTCGGTGGGAGTTTTAAATATAATAAAAACAAAAAATGCACCTTGGTAATTGTTTATTTAAACACTTTGAAATCTTCGTGTCGAAAAATTAAACTGACTCAGAATTTTCTTCCCTACATAAATAATCAATAATTGCAAAGGAAAGAAATTGAAAAAAAAAAGAATTTTCAAATTAGAAAAGAAATATATACATTGAAGATATTCGCTCCGGCTGGGACTCGAACCCAGGCCACTCGCTTGGAAGATCAGCGGTCTAGCCATTAGGCTATCGGAGTTCTGTCGAACGGAGTCTTACTGCCTGACTGATACTGCCTGACTGACAGACTGACTCACTGACTGACTGATACTGACTGACTGACTCACTGACTGACCGAGACTGACTGACTAACTGCCTGACTGACTGAGACTGGACTGACTGACTGACTGACTGACTGACTGACTAACTGACTGACTGAGACTGACTGACTGACTGCTTGACTCTCTGACTGGCTATTTCACTGACTGACTGAATGACTAAATGACTGACTGACACTGACTGACTGCTTGACTACCTGACTGACTGCTTGACTGACTAACTGACTGGACAGGACTGACCGACTGACTGACTGACAGACTGACTGAATAAGGATGACTGACAGACTGACTGAATAAGGCTGACTGACTGACTGACTGACAGACTGACTGAATAAGGCTGACCGACTGACTGACTGCCTGACTGACTGACTGACTGAATGACTGACTGACTGACTGACCGAGACTGACTGACTGACTGACTGAGACTGGACTGGACTGACTGACTGACTGACTGACTGAGACTGACTGACTGCTTTAGTGACTAACTGACTGCACAGGACTGACCGACTGACTGACTGAATGACTGACTGACTGAGACTAAATGACTGACTGCTTGACTGACTGGCTGAAGGACTAACTGACTGACTGAGTGACTGACTGACTGGACTGACTGAATGAGACTGAATGACTGAGTGCTTGACTGATTGACTGTCAGACTGACTGACTGACTTCGCAAAAGGGAAAAATAAAAAAAAAAGAATTATAAAATTAGAAAAAAATATTTGCATTTAAGATTTCCTTTCCGGCCGGGACTCGAACCCAGTACCACGCGCTAGGAACCCAACGGTCTAGCCATTAGGCTATCGGAGCTCTGTCGATGGAAGTCTTAAATATAATAAAAACAAAAAATGCACCTTGGTAACTATTGATTCAAACACTTTGAAATTTACAGGTCGAATAATTAAACTGACTCAGAATTTTTCTCCCTACATAAATAATCAATATTCGCAAAAGAGAAAAATTAAAAAAAAAAGAAGAAGAAATTTCAAATTAGAAACTAAAAGTATACATTGAAGATTTTCGTTCAGGCTGGGACTCGAACCCAGGGCCACTCGCTTGGAAGCCTAACACTCTAGCCATTAGTCTATGGGAGCTCTGTCGGTGGGAGTTTTAAATATAATATAAACAAAAAATGCACCTTGGTAATTGTTTATTTAAACACTTTGAAATCTTCGTGTCGAAAAATTAAACTGACTCAGAATTTTCTTCCCTACATAAATAATCAATAATTGCAAAGGAAAGAAATTGAAAAAAAAAAGAATTTTCAAATTAGAAAAGAAATATATACATTGAAGATATTCGCTCCGGCTGGGACTCGAACCCAGGCCACTCGCTTCGAAGACCAGCGGTCTAGCCATTAGGCTATCGGAGTTCTGTCGAGGGGAGTCTTACTGCCTGACTGATACTGCCTGACTGACAGACTGACTCACTGACTGACTGATACTGACTGACTGACTCACTGACTGACCGAGACTGACTGACTAACTGCCTGACTGACTGAGACTGGACTGACTGACTGACTGACTGACTCACTGACTGACCGAGACTGACTGACTAACTGCCTGACTGACTGAGACTGGACTGACTGACTCACTGACTGACTGATACTGACTGACTGACTCACTGACTGACCGAGACTGACTGACTAACTGCCTGACTGACTGAGACTGGACTGACTGACTGACTGACTGACTGACTGACTAACTGACTGACTGAGACTGACTGACTGACTGCTTGACTCTCTGACTGGCTATTTCACTGACTGACTCTATGACTAAATGACTGACTGACACTGACTGACTGCTTCACTACCTGACTGACTGCTTGACTGACTAACTGACTGGACAGGACTGACCGACTGACTGACTGACAGACTGACTGAATAAGGATGACTGACAGACTGACTGAATAAGGATGACTGACAGACTGACTGAATAAGGCTGACCGACTGACTGATTGCATGACTGACTGACTGACTGAATGACTGACTGACTGACTGCTTTAGTGACTAACTGACTGCACAGGACTGACCGACTGACTGACTGACTGACTGCCTGACTGACTGACTGACTGAATGACTGACTGACTGAGACTAAATGACTGACTGCTTGACTGACTGGCTGAAGGACTAACTGACTGACTGAGTGACTGACTGACTGGACTGACTGACTGAGACTGAATGACTGAGTGCTTGACTGATTGACTGTCAGACTGACTTCGCAAAAGGGAAAAATAAAAAAAAAAGAATTATAAAATTAGAAAAAAATATTTGCATTTAAGATTTCCTTTCCGGCCGGGACTCGAACCCAGTACCACGCGCTAGGAACCCAACGGTCTAGCCATTAGGCTATCGGAGCTCTGTCGATGGAAGTCTTAAATATAATAAAAACAAAAAATGCACCTTGGTAATTATTGATTCAAACACTTTGAAATTTACAGGTCGAATAATTAAACTGACTCAGAATTTTTCTCCCTACATAAATAATCAATATTCGCAAAAGAGAAAAATTAAAAAAAAAAGAAGAAGAAATTTCAAATTAGAAACTAAAAGTACACATTGAAGATTTTCGTTCAGGCTGGGACTCGAACCCAGGGCCACTGGCTTGGAAGCCTAACACTCTAGCCATTAGTCTATGGGAGCTCTGTCGGTGGGAGTTTTAAATATAATAAAAACAAAAAATGCACCTTGGTAATTGTTTATTTAAACACTTTGAAATCTTCGTGTCGAAAAATTAAACTGACTCAGAATTTTCTTCCCTACATAAATAATCAATAATTGCAAAGGAAAGAAATTGAAAAAAAAAAAAGAATTTTCAAATTAGAAAAGAAATATATACATTGAAGATATTCGCTCCGGCTGGGACTCGAACCCAGGCCACTCGCTTGGAAGACCAGCGGTCTAGCCATTAGGCTATCGGAGTTCTGTCGAGCGGAGTCTTACTGCCTGACTGATACTGCCTGACTGACAGACTGACTCACTGACTGACTGATACTGACTGACTGACTCACTGACTGACCGAGACTGACTGACTAACTGCCTGACTGACTGAGACTGGACTGACTGACTGACTGACTGACTGACTGACTAACTGACTGACTGAGACTGACTGACTGACTGCTTGACTCTCTAACTGGCTATTTCACTGACTGACTGAATGACTAAATGACTGACTGACACTGACTGACTGACTGCTTGACTACCTGACTGACTGCTTGACTGACTAACTGACTGGACAGGACTGACCGACTGACTGACTGACAGACTGACTGAATAAGGATGACTGACAGACTGACTGAATAAGGCTGACTGACTGACTGACTGACAGACTGACTGAATAAGGCTGACCGACTGACTGACTGCCTGACTGACTGACTGACTGAATGACTGACTGACTGACTGACCGAGACTGACTGACTGACTGACTGAGACTGGACTGGACTGACTGACTGACTGACTGACTGAGACTGACTGACTGCTTTAGTGACTAACTGACTGCACAGGACTGACCGACTGACTGACTGAATGACTGACTGACTGAGACTAAATGACTGACTGCTTGACTGACTGGCTGAAGGACTAACTGACTGACTGAGTGACTGACTGACTGGACTGACTGACTGAGACTGAATGACTGAGTGCTTGACTGATTGACTGTCAGACTGACTTCGCAAAAGGGAAAAATAAAAAAAAAAGAATTATAAAATTAGAAAAAAATATTTGCATTTAAGATTTCCTTTCCGGCCGGGACTCGAACCCAGTACCACGCGCTAGGAACCCAACGGTCTAGCCATTAGGCTATCGGAGCTCTGTCGATGGAAGTCTTAAATATAATAAAAACAAAAAATGCACCTTGGTAATTATTGATTCAAACACTTTGAAATTTACAGGTCGAATAATTAAACTGACTCAGAATTTTTCTCCCTACATAAATAATCAATATTCGCAAAAGAGAAAAATTAAAAAAAAAAGAAGAAGAAATTTCAAATTAGAAACTAAAAGTATACATTGAAGATTTTCGTTCAGGCTGGGACTCGAACCCAGGGCCACTGGCTTGGAAGCCTAACACTCTAGCCATTAGTCTATGGGAGCTCTGTCGGTGGGAGTTTTAAATATAATAAAAACAAAAAATGCACCTTGGTAATTGTTTATTTAAACACTTTGAAATCTTCGTGTCGAAAAATTAAACTGACTCAGAATTTTCTTCCCTACATAAATAATCAATAATTGCAAAGGAAAGAAATTGAAAAAAAAAAAAGAATTTTCAAATTAGAAAAGAAATATATACATTGAAGATATTCGCTCCGGCTGGGACTCGAACCCAGGCCACTCGCTTGGAAGACCAGCGGTCTAGCCATTAGGCTATCGGAGTTCTGTCGAGCGGAGTCTTACTGCCTGACTGATACTGCCTGACTGACAGACTGACTCACTGACTGACTGATACTGACTGACTGACTCACTGACTGACCGAGACTGACTGACTAACTGCCTGACTGACTGAGACTGGACTGACTGACTGACTGACTGACTGACTGACTAACTGACTGACTGAGACTGACTGACTGACTGCTTGACTCTCTAACTGGCTATTTCACTGACTGACTGAATGACTAAATGACTGACTGACACTGACTGACTGACTGCTTGACTACCTGACTGACTGCTTGACTGACTAACTGACTGGACAGGACTGACCGACTGACTGACTGACAGACTGACTGAATAAGGATGACTGACAGACTGACTGAATAAGGCTGACTGACTGACTGACTGACAGACTGACTGAATAAGGCTGACCGACTGACTGACTGCCTGACTGACTGACTGACTGAATGACTGACTGACTGACTGACCGAGACTGACTGACTGACTGACTGAGACTGGACTGGACTGACTGACTGACTGACTGACTGAGACTGACTGACTGCTTTAGTGACTAACTGACTGCACAGGACTGACCGACTGACTGACTGAATGACTGACTGACTGAGACTAAATGACTGACTGCTTGACTGACTGGCTGAAGGACTAACTGACTGACTGAGTGACTGACTGACTGGACTGACTGACTGAGACTGAATGACTGAGTGCTTGACTGATTGACTGTCAGACTGACTGACTGACTTCGCAAAAGGGAAAAATAAAAAAAAAAAGAATTATAAAATTAGAAAAAAATATTTGCATTTAAGATTTCCTTTCCGGCCGGGACTCGAACCCAGTACCACGCGCTAGGAACCCAACGGTCTAGCCATTAGGCTATCGGAGCTCTGTCGATGGAAGTCTTAAATATAATAAAAACAAAAAATGCACCTTGGTAATTATTGATTCAAACACTTTGAAATTTACAGGTCGAATAATTAAACTGACTCAGAATTTTTCTCCCTACATAAATAATCAATATTCGCAAAAGAGAAAAATTAAAAAAAAAAGAAGAAGAAATTTCAAATTAGAAACTAAAAGTATACATTGAAGATTTTTGTTCAGGCTGGGACTCGAACCCAGGGCCACTCGCTTGGAAGCCTAACACTCTAGCCATTAGTCTATGGGAGCTCTGTCGGTGGGAGTTTTAAATATAATAAAAACAAAAAATGCACCTTGGTAATTGTTTATTTAAACACTTTGAAATCTTCGTGTCGAAAAATTAAACTGACTCAGAATTTTCTTCCCTACATAAATAATCAATAATTGCAAAGGAAAGAAATTGAAAAAAAAAAAGAATTTTCAAATTAGAAAAGAAATATATACATTGAAGATATTCGCTCCGGCTGGGACTCGAACCCAGGCCACTCGCTTGGAAGATCAGCGGTCTAGCCATTAGGCTATCGGAGTTCTGTCGAACGGAGTCTTACTGCCTGACTGATACTGCCTGACTGACAGACTGACTCACTGACTGACTGATACTGACTGACTGACTCACTGACTGACCGAGACTGACTGACTAACTGCCTGACTGACTGAGACTGGACTGACTGACTGACTGACTGACTGACTGACTAACCGACTGACTGAGACTGACTGACTGACTGCTTGACTCTCTGACTGGCTATTTCACTGACTGACTGAATGACTAAATGACTGACTGACACTGACTGACTGCTTGACTACCTGACTGACTGCTTGACTGACTAACTGACTGGACAGGACTGACCGACTGACTGAATAAGGATGACTGACAGACTGACTGAATAAGGCTGACTGACTGACTGACTGACAGACTGACTGAATAAGGCTGACCGACTGACTGACTGCCTGACTGACTGACTGACTGAATGACTGACTGACTGACTGACCGAGACTGACTGACTGACTGACTGAGACTGGACTGGACTGACTGACTGACTGACTGACTGAGACTGACTGACTGCTTTAGTGACTAACTGACTGCACAGGACTGACCGACTGACTGACTGACTGACTGCCTGACTGACTGACTGACTGAATGACTGACTGACTGAGACTAAATGACTGACTGCTTGACTGACTGGCTGAAGGACTAACTGACTGACTGAGTGACTGACTGACTGGACTGACTGACTGAGACTGAATGACTGAGTGCTTGACTGATTGACTGTCAGACTGACTGACTGACTTCGCAAAAGGGAAAAATAAAAAAAAAGAATTTTAAAATTAGAAAAAAATATTTGCATTTAAGATTTCCTTTCCGGCCGGGACTCGAGCCCAGTACCACGCGCTAGGAACCCAACGGTCTAGCCATTAGGCTATCGGAGCTCTGTCGATGGAAGTCTTAAATATAATAAAAACAAAAAATGCACCTTGGTAATTATTGATTCAAACACTTTGAAATTTACAGGTCGAATAATTAAACTGACTCAGAATTTTTCTCCCTACATAAATAATCAATATTCGCAAAAGAGAAAAATTAAAAAAAAAAGAAGAAGAAATTTCAAATCAGAAACTAAAAGTATACATTGAAGATTTTCGTTCAGGCTGGGACTCGAACCCAGGGCCACTCGCTTGGAAGCCTAACACTCTAGCCATTAGTCTATGGGAGCTCTGTCGGTGGGAGTTTTAAATATAATAAAAACAAAAAATGCACCTTGGTAATTGTTTATTTAAACACTTTGAAATCTTCGTGTCCAAAAATTAAACTGACTCAGAATTTTCTTCCCTACATAAATAATCAATAATTGCAAAGGAAAGAAATTGAAAAAAAAAAAAAATTTTCAAATTAGAAAAGAAATATATACATTGAAGATATTCGCTCCGGCTGGGACTCGAACCCAGGCCACTCGCTTAGAACCAGCGGTCTAGCCATTAGACTATCGGAGTTCTGTCGAGCGGAGTCTTACTGCCTGACTGATACTGCCTGACTGACAGACTGACTCACTGACTGACTGATACTGACTGACTGACTCACTGACTGACCGAGACTGACTGACTAACTGCCTGACTGACTGAGACTGGACTGACTGACTGACTGACTGACTGACTGACTGACTAACTGACTGACTGAGACTGACTGACTGACTGCTTGACTCTCTGACTGGCTATTTCACTGACTGACTGAATGACTAAATGACTGACTGACACTGACTGACTGACTGCTTGACTACCTGACTGACTGCTTGACTGACTAACTGACTGGACAGGACTGACCGACTGACTGACTGACAGACTGACTGACAGACTGACTGAATAAGGCTGACCGACTGACTGACTGCCTGACTGACTGAATGACTGACTGACTGACTGACCGAGACTGACTGACTGACTGACTGACTGACTGAGACTGGACTGGACTGACTGACTGACTGACTGACTGAGACTGACTGACTGCTTTAGTGACTAACTGACTGCACAGGACTGACCGACTGACTGACTGACTGACTGCCTGACTGACTGACTGAATGACTGACTGACTGAGACTAAATGACTGACTGCTTGACTGACTGGCTGAAGGACTAACTGACCGACTGAGTGACTGACTGACTGGACTGACTGACTGAGACTGAATGACTGAGTGCTTGACTGATTGACTGTCAGACTGACTGACTGACTTCGCAAAGGGAAAAATAAAAAAAAAAGAATTATAAAATTAGAAAAAATTATTTGCATTTAAGATTTCCTTTCCGGCCGGGACTCGAACCCAGTACCACGCGCTAGGAACCCAACGGTCTAGCCATTAGGCTATCGGAGCTCTGTCGATGGAAGTCTTAAATATAATAAAAACAAAAAATGCACCTTGGTAATTATTGATTCAAACACTTTGAAATTTACAGGTCGAATAATTAAACTGACTCAGAATTTTTCTCCCTGCATAAATAATCAATATTCGCAAAAGAGAAAAATTGAAAAAAAAAGAAGAAGAAATTTCAAATTAGAAACTAAAAGTATACATTGAAGATTTTCGTTCAGGCTGGGACTCTAACCCAGGGCCACTCGCTTGGAAGCCTAACACTCTAGCCATTAGTCTATGGGAGCTCTGTCGGTGGGAGTTTTAAATATAATAAAAACAAAAAATGCACCTTGGTAATTGTTTATTTAAACACTTTGAAATCTTCGTGTCGAAAAATTAAACTGACTCAGAATTTTCTTCCCTACATAAATAATCAATAATTGCAAAGGAAAGAAATTGAAAAAAAAAAGAATTTTCAAATTAGAAAAGAAATATATACATTGAAGATATTCTCTCCGGCTGGGACTCGAACCCAGGCCACTCGCTTGGAAGACCAGCGGTCTAGCCATTAGGCTATCGGAGTTCTGTCGAGCGGAGTCTTACTGCCTGACTGATACTGCCTCACTGACAGACTGACTCACTGACTGACTGATACTGACTGACTGACTCACTGACTGACCGAGACTGACTGACTAACTGCCTGACTGACTGAGACTGGACTGACTGACTGACTAACTGACTGACTGAGACTGACTGACTGACTGCTTGACTCTCTGACTGGCTATTTCACTGACTGACTGAATGACTAAATGACTGACTGACACTGACTGACTGACTGCTTGACTACCTGACTGACTGCTTGACTGACTAACTGACTGGACAGGACTGACCGACTGACTGACTGACAGACTGACTGAATAAGGATGACTGACAGACTGACTGAATAAGGCTGACTGACTGACAGACTGACTGAATAAGGCTGACCGACTGACTGACTGCCTGACTGACTGACTGACTGAATGACTGACTGACTGACTGACCGAGACTGACTGACTGACTGACTGAGACTGGACTGGACTGACCGACTGACTGACTGACTGAGACTGACTGACTGCTTTAGTGACTAACTGACTGCACAGGACTGAACGACTGACTGACTGACTGACTGCCTGACTGACTGACTGAATGACTGACTGACTGAGACTAAATGACTGACTGCTTGACTGACTGGCTGAAGGACTAACTGACTGACTGAGTGACTGACTGACTGGACTGACTGACTGAGACTGAATGACTGAGTGCTTGACTGATTGACTGTCAGACTGACTGACTGACTTCGCAAAAGGGAAAAATAAAAAAAAAAGAATTATAAAATTAGAAAAAAATATTTGCATTTAAGATTTCCTTTCCGGCTGGGATTTGAACCCAGGGCGACACTCATGGAAGCCCAACGCTCTCGCCAATATACTATCGGATTTTTGTTGGTCGGTGTCTTAATTATAATAAAAACAAAAAATGCACCTTAGTAATTATTGATCTAAAATCTTTGAAATCTAAAGGTCGAATGATTAAACTGACTCAGAATTTTCTTCCGTACATAAATAATCCATATTTGCAAAAGAAAGAAATTGAAAAAAAAAAGAATCTTCAAATTAGAAGAGAAATATATACATGGAAGATTTTCGTTCCGGCCGGGGCTCGAACCCAGTACCACGCGCTTGGAACCCAACGGTCTAGCCATTAGGCTATCGGAGCTCTGTCGATGGAAGTTTTAAATATAATAAAAACAAAAATGCACCTTGGTAATTATTGATTCAAACACTTTGAAATTTACAGGTCGAATAATTAAACTGACTCAGAATTTTTCTCCCTACATAAATAATCAATATTCGCAAAAGAGAAAAATTAAAAAAAAAAGAAGAAGAAATTTCAAATTAGAAACTAAAAGTATACATTGAAGATTTTCGTTCAGGCTGGGACTCGAACCCAGGGCCACTCGCTTGGAAGCCTAACACTCTAGCCATTAGTCTATGGGAGCTCTGTCGGTGGGAGTTTTAAATATAATAAAAACAAAAAATGCACCTTGGTAATTGTTCATTTAAACACTTTGAAATCTTCGTGTCGAGAAATTAAAAGAACTCAGAATTTTCTTCCCTACATAAATAATCAATAATTGCAAAGGAAAGAAATTGAAAAAAAAAGAATTTTCAAATTAGAAAATAAATATATACATTGAAGATATTCGCTCCGGCTGGGACTCGAACCCAGGCCACTCGCTTGGAAAACCAGCGGTCTAGCCATTAGGCTATCGGAGTTCTGTCGAGCGGAGTCTTACTGCCTGACTGATACTGCCTGACTGACAGACTGACTCACTGACTGACTGATACTGACTGACTGACTCACTGACTGACCGAGACTGACTGACTAACTGCCTGACTGACTGAGACTGGACTGACTGACTGACTGACTGACTGACTGAGACTGACTGACTGACTGCTTGACTCTCTGACTGGCTATTTCACTGACTGACTGAATGACTAAATGACTGACTGACACTGACTGACTGACTGCTTGACTACCTGACTGACTGCTTGACTGACTAACTGACTGGACAGGACTGACCGACTGACTGACTGACAGACTGACTGAATAAGGATGACTGACAGACTGACTGAATAAGGCTGACTGACTGACTGACTGACAGACTGACTGAATAAGGCTGACCGACTGACTGACTGCCTGACTGACTGACTGAATGACTGACTGACTGAGACTAAATGACTGACTGCTTGACTGACTGGCTGAAGGACTAACTGACTGACTGAGTGACTGACTGACTGGACTGACTGACTGAGACTGAATGACTGAGTGCTTGACTGATTGACTGTCAGACTGACTGACTGACTTCGCAAAAGGGAAAAATAAAAAAAAAAGAATTATAAAATTAGAAAAAAATATTTGCATTTAAGATTTCCTTTCCGGCCGGGACTCGAACCCAGTACCACGCGCTAGGAACCCAACGGTCTAGCCATAAGGCTATCGGAGCTCTGTCGATGGAAGTCTTAAATATAATAAAAACAAAAAATGCACCTTAGTAATTATTGATTCAAACACTTTGAAATTTACAGGTCGAATAATTAAACTGACTCAGAATTTTTCTCCCTACATAAATAATCAATATTCGCAAAAGAGAAAAATTAAAAAAAAAGAAGAAGAAATTTCAAATTAGAAACTAAAAGTATACATTGAAGATTTTCGTTCAGGCTGGGACTCGAACCCAGGGCCACTCGCTTGGAAGCCTAACACTCTAGCCATTAGTCTATGGGAGCTCTGTCGGTGGGAGTTTTAAATATAATAAAAACAAAAAATGCACCTTGGTAATTGTTTATTTAAACACTTTGAAATCTTCGTGTCGAAAAATTAAACTGACTCAGAATTTTCTTCCCTACATAAATAATCAATAATTGCAAAGGAAAGAAATTGAAAAAAAAAGAATTTTCAAATTAGAAAAGAAATATATACATTGAAGATATTCGCTCCGGCTGGGACTCGAACCCAGGCCACTCGCTGGGAAGACCAGCGGTCTAGCCATTAGGCTATCGGAGTTCTGTCGAGCGGAGTCTTACTGCCTGACTGATACTGCCTGACTGACAGACTGACTCACTGACTGACTGATACTGACTGACTGACTCACTGACTGACCGAGACTGACTGACTAACTGCCTGACTGACTGAGACTGGACTGACTGACTGACTGCTTGACTCTCTGACTGGCTATTTCACTGACTGACTGAATGACTAAATGACTGACTGACACTGACTGACTTACTGCTTGACTACCTGACTGACTGCTTGACTGACTAACTGACTGGACAGGACTGACCGACTGACTGACTGACAGACTGACTGAATAAGGATGACTGACAGACTGACTGAATAAGGCTGACTGACTGACTGACTGACAGACTGACTGAATAAGGCTGACCGACTGACTGACTGCCTGACTGACTGACTGACTGAATGACTGACTGACTGACTGACCGAGACTGACTGACTGACTGACTGAGACTGGACTGGACTGACTGACTGACTGACTGACTGAGACTGACTGACTGCTTTAGTGACTAACTGACTGCACAGGACTGACCGACTGACTGACTGCCTGACTGACTGACTGACTGAATGACTGAATGACTGACTGACTGAGACTAAATGACTGACTGCTTGACTGACTGGCTGAAGGACTAACTGACTGACTGAGTGACTGACTGACTGACTGAGTGACTGACTGACTGGACTGACTGACTGAGACTGAATGACTGAGTGCTTGACTGATTGACTGTCAGACTGACTGACTGACTTCGCAAAAGGGAAAAATAAAAAAAAAAGAATTATAAAATTAGAAAAAAATATTTGCATTTAAGATTTCCTTTCCGGCCGGGACTCGAACCCAGTACCACGCGCTAGGAACCCAACGGTCTAGCCATTAGGCTATCGGAGCTCTGTCGATGGAAGTCTTAAATATAATAAAAACAAAAAATGCACCTTGGTAATTATTGATTCAAACACTTTGAAATTTACAGGTCGAATAATTAAACTGACTCAGAATTTTTCTCCCTACATAAATAATCAATATTCGCAAAAGAGAAAAATTAAAAAAAAAAGAAGAAGAAATTTCAAATTAGAAACTAAAAGTATACATTGAAGATTTTCGTTCAGGCTGGGACTCGAACCCAGGGCCACTCGCTTGGAAGCCTAACACTCTAGCCATTAGTCTATGGGAGCTCTGTCGGTGGGAGTTTTAAATATAATAAAAACAAAAAATGCACCTTGGTAATTGTTTATTTAAACACTTTGAAATCTTCGTGTCGAAAAATTAAACTGACTCAGAATTTTCTTCCCTACATAAATAATCAATAATTGCAAAGGAAAGAAATTCAAAAAAAAAAGAATTTTCAAATTAGAAAAGAAATATATACATTGAAGATATTCGCTCCGGCTGGGACTCGAACCCAGGCCACTCGCTTGGAAGACCAGCGGTCTAGCCATTAGGCTATCGGAGTTCTGTCGAGCGGAGTCTTACTGCCTGACTGATACTGCCTGACTGACAGACTGACTCACTGACTGACTGATACTGACTGACTGACTCACTGACTGACCGAGACTGAATGACTAACTGCCTGACTGACTGAGACTGGACTGACTGACTGACTGACTGACTGCTTGACTCTCTGACTGGCTATTTCACTGACTGACTGAATGACTAAATGACTGACTGACACTGACTGACTGACTGCTTGACTACCTGACTGACTGCTTGACTGACTAACTGACTGGACAGGACTGACCGACTGACTGACTGACAGACTGACTGAATAAGGATGACTGACAGACTGACTGAATAAGGCTGACTGACTGACTGACTGACAGACTGACTGAATAAGGCTGACCGACTGACTGACTGCCTGACTGACTGACTGACTGAATGACTGACTGACTGACTGACCGAGACTGACTGACTGACTGACTGAGACTGGACTGGACTGAGTGACTGACTGACTGACTGAGACTGACTGACTGCTTTAGTGACTAACTGACTGCACAGGACTGACCGACTGACTGACTGACTGACTGCCTGACTGACTGACTGACTGAATGACTGACTGACTGAGACTAAATGACTGACTGCTTGACTGACTGGCTGAAGGACTAACTGACTGACTGAGTGACTGACTGACTGGACTGACTGACTGAGACTGAATGACTGAGTGCTTGACTGATTGACTGTCAGACTGACTGACTGACTTCGCAAAAGGGAAAAATAAAAAAAAAAGAATTATAAAATTAGAAAAAAATATTTGCATTTAAGATTTCCTTTCCGGCTGGGATTTGAACCCAGGGCGACACTCATGGAAGCCCAACGCTCTCGCCAATATACTATCGGATTTCTGTTGATCGGTGTCTTAATTATAATAAAAACAAAAAATGCACCTTAGTAATTATTGATCTAAAATCTTTGAAATCTAAAGGTCGAATAATTAAACTGACTCAGAATTTTCTTCCGTACATAAATAATCCATATTTGCAAAAGAAAGAAATTGAAAAAAAAAAAAAGAATCTTCAAATTAGAAGAGAAATATATACATGGAAGATTTTCGTTCCGGCCGGGACTCGAACCCAGTACCACGCGCTTGGAACCCAACGGTCTAGCCATTAGGCTATCGGAGCTCTGTCGATGGAAGTCTTAAATATAATAAAAACAAAAAATGCACCTTGGTAATTATTGATTCAAACACTTTGAAATTTACAGGTCGAATAATTAAACTGACTCAGAATTTTTCTCCCTACATAAATAATCAATAATTGCAAAGGAAAGAAATTGAAAAAAAAAGAATTTTCAAATTAGAAAAGAAATATATACATTGAAGATATTCGCTCCGGCTGGGACTCGAACCTAGGCCACTCGCTTGGAAGACCAGCGGTCTAGCCATTAGGCTATCGGAGTTCTGTCGAGCGGAGTCTTACTGCCTGACTGATACTGCCTGACTGACAGACTGACTCACTGACTGACTGATACTGACTGACTGACTCACTGACTGACCGAGACTGACTGACTAACTGCCTGACTGACTGAGACTGGACTGACTGACTGACTGACTGACTGCTTGACTCTCTGACTGGCTATTTCACTGACTGACTGAATGACTAAATGACTGACTGACACTGACTGACTGACTGCTTGACTACCTGACTGACTGCTTGACTGACTAACTGACTGGACAGGACTGACCGACTGACTGACTGACAGACTGACTGAATAAGGATGACTGACAGACTGACTGAATAAGGCTGACTGACTGACTGACTGACAGACTGACTGAATAAGGCTGACCGACTGACTGACTGCCTGACTGACTGACTGACTGAATGACTGACTGACTGACTGACCGAGACTGACTGACTGACTGACTGAGACTGGACTGGACTGACTGACTGACTGACTGACTGAGACTGACTGACTGCTTTAGTGACTAACTGACTGCACAGGACTGACCGACTGACTGACTGACTGACTGCCTGACTGACTGACTGACTGAATGATTGACTGACTGAGACTAAATGACTGACTGCTTGACTGACTGGCTGAAGGACTAACTGACTGACTGAGTGACTGACTGACTGACTGAGTGACTGACTGACTGGACTGACTGACTGAGACTGAATGACTGAGTGCTTGACTGATTGACTGTCAGACTGACTGACTGACTTCGCAAAAGGGAAAAATAAAAAAAAAAGAATTATAAAATTAGAAAAAAATATTTGCATTTAAGATTTCCTTTCCGGCCGGGACTCGAACCCAGTACCACGCGCTAGGAACCCAACGGTCTAGCCATTAGGCTATCGGAGCTCTGTCGATGGAAGTCTTAAATATAATAAAAACAAAAAATGCACCTTGGTAATTATTGATTCAAACACTTTGAAATTTACAGGTCGAATAATTAAACTGACTCAGAATTTTTCTCCCTACATAAATAATCAATATTCGCAAAAGAGAAAAATTAAAAAAAAAAGAAGAAGAAATTTCAAATTAGAAACTAAAAGTATACATTGAAGTATTTCGTTCAGGCTGGGACTCGAACCCAGGGCCACTCGCTTGGAAGCCTAACACTCTAGCCATTAGTCTATGGGAGCTCTGTCGGTGGGAGTTTTAAATATAATAAAAACAAAAAATGCACCTTGGTAATTGTTTATTTAAACACTTTGAAATCTTCGTGTCGAAAAATTAAACTGACTCAGAATTTTCTTCCCTACATAAATAATCAATAATTGCAAAGGAAAGAAATTCAAAAAAAAAAGAATTTTCAAATTAGAAAAGAAATATATACATTGAAGATATTCGCTCCGGCTGGGACTCGAACCCAGGCCACTCGCTTGGAAGACCAGCGGTCTAGCCATTAGGCTATCGGAGTTCTGTCGAGCGGAGTCTTACTGCCTGACTGATACTGCCTGACTGACAGACTGACTCACTGACTGACTGATACTGACTGACTGACTCACTGACTGACCGAGACTGAATGACTAACTGCCTGACTGACTGAGACTGGACTGACTGACTGACTGACTGACTGCTTGACTCTCTGACTGGCTATTTCACTGACTGACTGAATGACTAAATGACTGACTGACACTGACTGACTGACTGCTTGACTACCTGACTGACTGCTTGACTGGCTAACTGACTGGACAGGACTGACCGACTGACTGACTGACAGACTGACTGAATAAGGATGACTGACAGACTGACTGAATAAGGCTGACTGACTGACTGACTGACAGACTGACTGAATAAGGCTGACCGACTGACTGACTGCCTGACTGACTGACTGACTGAATGACTGACTGACTGACTGACCGAGACTGACTGACTGACTGACTGAGACTGGACTGGACTGACTGACTGACTGACTGACTGAGACTGACTGACTGCTTTAGTGACTAACTGACTGCACAGGACTGACCGACTGACTGACTGACTGACTGCCTGACTGACTGACTGACTGAATGATTGACTGACTGAGACTAAATGACTGACTGCTTGACTGACTGGCTGAAGGACTAACTGACTGACTGAGTGACTGACTGACTGACTGAGTGACTGACTGACTGGACTGACTGACTGAGACTGAATGACTGAGTGCTTGACTGATTGACTGTCAGACTGACTGACTGACTTCGCAAAAGGGAAAAATAAAAAAAAAAGAATTATAAAATTAGAAAAAAATATTTGCATTTAAGATTTCCTTTCCGGCCGGGACTCGAACCCAGTACCACGCGCTAGGAACCCAACGGTCTAGCCATTAGGCTATCGGAGCTCTGTCGACGGAAGTCTTAAATATAATAAAAACAAAAAATGCACCTTGGTAATTATTGATTCAAACACTTTGAAATTTACATATCGAATAATTAAACTGACTCAGAATTTTTCTCTCTACATAAATAATCAATATTCGCAAAAGAGAAAAATTAAAAAAAAAAGAAGAAGAAATTTCAAATTAGAAACTAAAAGTATACATTGAAGATTTTCGTTCAGGCTGGGACTCGAACCCAGGGCCACTCGCTTGGAAGCCTAACACTCTAGCCATTAGTCTATGGGAGCTCTGTCGGTGGGAGTTTTAAATATAATAAAAACAAAAAATGCACCTTGGTAATTGTTTATTTAAACACTTTGAAATCTTCGTGTCGAAAAATTAAACTTACTCAGAATTTTCTTCCCTACATAAATAATCAATAATTGCAAAGGAAAGAAATTGAAAAAAAAAAGAATTTTCAAATTAGAAAAGAAATATATACATTGAAGATATTCGCTCCGGCTGGGACTCGAACCCAGGCCACTCGCTTGGAAGACCAGCGGTCTAGCCATTAGGCTATCGGAGTTCTGTCGAGCGGAGTCTTACTGCCTGACTGATACTGCCTGACTGACAGACTGACTCACTGACTGACTGATACTGACTGACTGACTCACTGACTGACCGAGACTGACTGACTAACTGCCTGACTGACTGAGACTGGACTGACTGACTGACTGACTGACTGACTAACTGACTGACTGAGACTGACTGACTGACTGCTTGACTCTCTGACTGGCTATTTCACTGACTGACTGAATGACTAAATGACTGACTGACACTGACTGACTGACTGCTTGACTACCTGACTGACTGCTTGACTGACTAACTGACTGGACAGGACTGACCGACTGACTGACTGACAGACTGACTGAATAAGGCTGACTGACTGACTGACTGACTGACAGACTGACTGAATAAGGCTGACCGACTGACTGACTGCCTGACTGACTGACTGACTGAATGACTGACTGACTGACCGAGACTGACTGACTGACTGACTGAGACTGGACTGGACTGACTGACTGACTGACTGACTGAGACTGACTGACTGCTTTAGTGACTAACTGACTGCACAGGACTGACCGACTGACTGACTGACTGACTGCCTGACTGACTGACTGACTGAATGACTGACTGACTGAGACTAAATGACTGACTGCTTGACTGACTGGCTGAAGGACTAACTGACTGACTGAGTGACTGACTGACTGGACTGACTGACTGAGACTGAATGACTGAGTGCTTGACTGATTGACTGTCAGACTGACTGACTGACTTCGCAAAAGGGAAAAATAAAAAAAAAAGAATTATAAAATTAGAAAAAAATATTTGCATTTAAGATTTCCTTTCCGGCTGGGATTTGAACCCAGGGCGACACTCATGGAAGCCCAACGCTCTCGCCAATATACTATCGGATCTCTGTTGATCGGTGTCTTAATTATAATTAAAACAAAAAATGCACCTTAGTAATTATTGATCTAAAATCTTTGAAATCTAAAGGTCGAATGATTAAACTGACTCAGAATTTTCTTCCGTACATAAATAATCCATATTTGCAAAAGAAAGAAATTGAAAAAAAAAGAATCTTCAAATTAGAAGAGAAATATATACATGGAAGATTTTCGTTCCGGCCGGGACTCGAACCCAGTACCACGCGCTTGGAACCCAACGGTCTAGCCATTAGGCTATCGGAGCTCTGTCGATGGAAGTCTTAAATATAATAAAAACAAAAAATGCACCTTGGTAATTATTGATTGAAACACTTTGAAATTTACAGGTCGAATAATTAAACTGACTCAGAATTTTTCTCCCTACATAAATAATCAATATTCGCAAAAGAGAAAAATTAAAAAAAAAAAGAAGAAGAAATTTCAAATTAGAAACTAAAAGTATACATTGAAGATTTTCGTTCAGGCTGGGACTCGAACCCAGGGCCACTCGCTTGGAAGCCTAACACTCTAGCCATTAGTCTATGGGAGCTCTGTCGGTGGGAGTTTTAAATATAATAAAAACAAAAAATGCACCTTGGTAATTGTTTATTTAAACACTTTGAAATCTTCGTGTCGAAAAATTAAACTGACTCAGAATTTTCTTCCCTACATAAATAATCAATAATTGCAAAGGAAAGAAATTGAAAAAAAAAAAGAATTTTCAAATTAGAAAAGAAATATATACATTGAAGATATTCGCTCCGGCTGGGACTCGAACCCAGGCCACTCGCTTGGAAGACCAGCGGTCTAGCCATTAGGCTATCGGAGTTCTGTCGAGCGGAGTCTTACTGCCTGACTGATACTGCCTGACTGACAGACTGACTCACTGACTGACTGATACTGACTGACTGACTCACTGACTGACCGAGACTGACTGACTAACTGCCTGACTGACTGAGACTGGACTGACTGACTGACTGACTGACTGACGGACTAACTGACTGACTGAGACTGACTGACTGACTGCTTGACTCTCTGACTGGCTATTTCACTGACTGACTGAATGACTAAATGACTGACTGACACTGACTGACTGACTGCTTGACTGACTAACTGACTGGACAGGACTGACCGACTGACTGACTGACAGACTGACTGAATAAGGCTGACTGACTGACTGACTGACAGACTGACTGAATAAGGCTGACCGACTGACTGACTGCCTGACTGACTGACTGACTGAATGACTGACTGACTGACTGACCGAGACTGACTGACTGACTGACTGAGACTGGACTGGACTGACTGACTGACTGACTGACTGAGACTGACTGACTGCTTTAGTGACTAACTGACTGCCCAGGACTGACCGACTGACTGACTGACTGACTGCCTGACTGACTGACTGACTGAATGACTGACTGACTGAAACTAAATGACCGACTGCTTGACTGACTGGCTGAAGGACTAACTGACTGACTGAGTGACTGACTGACTGGACTGACTGACTGAGACTGAATGACTGAGTGCTTGACTGATTGACTGTCAGACTGACTGACTGACTTCGCAAAAGGGAAAAATAAAAAAAAAGAATTATAAAATTAGAAAAAATATTTGCATTTAAGATTTCCTTTCCGGCCGGGACTCGAACCCAGTACCACGCGCTAGGAACCCAACGGTCTAGCCATTAGGCTATCGGAGCTCTGTCGATGGAAGTCTTAAATATAATAAAAACAAAAAATGCACCTTGGTAATTATTGATTCAAACACTTTGAAATTTACAGGTCGAATAATTAAACTGACTCAGAATTTTTCTCCCTACATAAATAATCAATATTCGCAAAAGAGAAAAATTTAAAAAAAAGGAGAAGAAATTTCAAATTAGAAACTAAAAGTATACATTGAAGATTTTCGTTCAGGCTGGGACTCGAACCCAGGGCCACTCCCTTGGAAGCCTAACACTCTAGCCATTAGTCTATGGGAGCTCTGTCGGTGGGAGTTTTAAATATAATAAAAACAAAAAATGCACCTTGGTAATTGTTTATTTAAACACTTTGAAATCTTCGTGTCGAAAAATTAAACTGACTCAGAATTTTCTTCCCTACATAAATAATCAATAATTGCAAAGGAAAGAAATTGAAAAAAAAAGAATTTTCAAATTAGAAAAGAAATATATACATTGAAGATATTCGCTGCGGCTGGGACTCGAACCCAGGCCACTCGCTTGGAAGACCAGCGGTCTAGCCATTAGGCTATCGGAGTTCTGTCGAGCGGAGTCTTACTGCCTGACTGATACTGCCTGACTAACAGACTGACTCACTGACTGACTGATACTGACTGACTGACTCACTGACTGACCGAGACTGACTGACAAACTGCCTGACTGACTGAGACTGGACTGACTGACTGACTGACTGACTAACTGACTGACTGAGACTGACTGACTGACTGACTTCTTGACTCTCTGACTGGCTATTTCACTGACTGACTGAATGACTAAATGACTGACTGACACTGACTGACTGACTGCTTGACTACCTGACTGACTGCTTGACTGACTAACTGACTGGACAGGACAGACCGACTGACTGACTGACAGACTGACTGAATAAGGATGACTGACAGACTGACTGAATAAGGCTGACTGACTGACTGACTGACAGACTGACTGAATAAGGCTGACCGACTGACTGACTGGCTGACTGACTGACTGACTGACTGAATGACTGACTGACTGACCGAGACTGACTGACTGACTGACTGAGACTGGACTGGACTGACTGACTGACTGACTGACTGAGACTGACTGACTGCTTTAGTGACTAACTGACTGCACAGGACTGACCGACTGACTGACTGACTGACTGCCTGACTGACTGATTGACTGAATGACTGACTGACTGAGACTAAATGACTGACTGCTTGACTGACTGGCTGAAGGACTAACTGACTGACTGAGTGACTGACTGACTGGACTGACTGACTGAGACTGAATGACTGAGTGCTTGACTGATTGACTGTCAGACTGACTGACTGACTTCGCAAAAGGGAAAAATAAAAAAAAAAGAATTATAAAATTAGAAAAAAATATTTGCATTTAAGATTTCCTTTCCGGCCGGGACTCGAACCCAGTACCACGTGCTAGGAACCCAACGGTCTAGCCATTAGGCTATCGGAGCTCTGTCGATGGAAGTCTTAAATATAATAAAAACAAAAAATGCATCTTGGTAATTATTGATTCAAACACTTTGAAATTTACAGGTCGAATAATTAAACTGACTCAGAATTTTTCTCCCTACATAAATAATCAATATTCGCAAAAGAGAAAAATTAAAAAAAAAAGAAGAAGAAATTTCAAATTAGAAACTAAAAGTATACATTGAAGATTTTCGTTCAGGCTGGGACTCGAACCCAGGGCCACTCGCTTGGAAGCCTAACACTCTAGCCATTAGTCTATGGGAGCTCTGTCGGTGGGAGTTTTAAATATAATAAAAACAAAAAATGCACCTTGGTAATTGTTTATTTAAACACTTTGAAATCTTCGTGTCGAAAAATTAAACTGACTCAGAATTTTCTTCCCTACATAAATAATCAATAATTGCAAAGGAAAGAAATTGAAAAAAAAAAGAATTTTCAAATTAGAAAAGAAATATATACATTGAAGATATTCGCTCCGGCTGGGACTCGAACCCAGGCCACTCGCTTGGAAGACCAGCGGTCTAGCCATTAGGCTATCGGAGTTCTGTCGAGCGGAGTCTTACTGCCTGACTGATAGTGCCTGACTGACAGACTGACTCACTGACTGACTGATACTGACTGACTGACTCACTGACTGACCGAGACTGACTGACTAACTGCCTGACTGACTGAGACTGGACTGACTGACTGACTGACTGACTAACTGACTGACTGAGACTGACTGACTGACTGCTTGACTCTCTGACTGGCTATTTCACTGACTGACTGAGACTGGACTGACTGACTGACTGAGACTGACTGACTGACTGCTTGACTCTCTGACTGGCTATTTCACTGACTGACTGAATGACTAAATGACTGACTGACACTGATTGACTGACTGCTTGACTACCTGACTGACTGCTTGACTGACTAACTGACTGGACAGGACTGACCGACTGACTGACTGACAGACTGACTGAATAAGGCTGACTGACTGACTGACTGACAGACTGACTGAATAAGGCTGAACGACTGACTGAATAAGGCTGACCGACTGACTGACTGCCTGACTGACTGACTGACTGAATGACTGACTGACTGACTGACCGAGACTGACTGACTGACTGACTGAGACTGGACTGGACTGACTGACTGGCTGACTGACTGAGACTGACTGACTGTTTTAGTGACTAACTGACTGCACAGGACTGACCGACTGACTGACTGACTGACTGCCTGACTGACTGACTGACTGAATGACTGACTGACTGAGACTAAATGACTGACTGCTTGACTGACTGGCTGAAGGACTAACTGACTGACTGAGTGACTGACTGACTGGACTGACTGACTGAGACTGAATGACTGAGTGCTTGACTGATTGACTGTCAGACTGACTGACTGACTTCGCAAAAGGGAAAAATAAAAAAAAAAGAATTATAAAATTAGAAAAAAATATTTGCATTTAAGATTTCCTTTCCGGCCGGGACTCGAACCCAGTACCACGCGCTAGGAACCCAAAGGTCTAGCCATTAGGCTATCGGAGCTCTGTCGATGGAAGTCTTAAATATAATAAAAACAAAAAATGCACCTTGGTAATTATTGATTCAAACACTTTGAAATTTACAGGTCGAATAATTAAACTGACTCAGAATTTTTCTCCCTACATAAATAATCAATATTCGCAAAAGAGAAAAATTAAAAAAAAAAGAAGAAGAAATTTCAAATTAGAAACTAAAAGTATACATTGAAGATTTTCGTTCAGGCTGGGACTCGAACCCAGGGCCACTCGCTTGGAAGCCTAACACTCTAGCCATTAGTCTATGGGAGCTCTGTCGGTGGGAGTTTTAAATATAATAAAAACAAAAAATGCACCTTGGTAATTGTTTATTTAAACACTTTGAAATCTTCGTGTCGAAAAATTAAACTGACTCAGAATTTTCTTCCCTACATAAATAATCAATAATTTCAAAGGAAAGAAATTGAAAAAAAAAGAATTTTCAAATTAGAAAAGAAATATATACATTGAAGATATTCGCTCCGGCTGGGACTCGAACCCAGGCCACTCGCTTGGAAGACCAGCGGTCTAGCCATTAGGCTATCGGAGTTCTGTCGAGCGGAGTCTTACTGCCTGACTGATACTGCCTGACTGACAGACTGACTCACTGACTGACTGATACTGACTGACTGACTCACTGACTGACCGAGACTGACTGACTAACTGCCTGACTGACTGAGACTGGACTGACTGACTGACTGACTGACTGACTGACTAACTGACTGACTGAGACTGACTGACTGACTGCTTGACTCTCTGACTGGCTATTTCACTGACTGACTGAATGACTAAATGACCGACTGACACTGACTGACTGACTGCTTGACTACCTGACTGACTGCTTGACTGACTAACTGACTGGATAGGACTGACCGACTGACTGACTGACAGATTGACTGAATAAGGATGACTGACAGACTGACTGAATAAGGCTGACTGACTGACTGACTGACAGACTGACTGAATAAGGCTGACCGACTGACTGACTGCCTGACTGACTGACTGACTGAATGACTGACTGACTGACTGACCGAGACTGACTGACTGACTGACTGAGACTGGACTGGACTGACTGACTGACTGACTGCTTTAGTGACTGACTGACTGCCTGACTGACTGACTGACTGAATGACTGACTGACTGAGACTAAATGACTGACTGCTTGACTGACTGGCTGAAGGACTAACTGACTGACTGAGTGACTGACTGACTGGACTGACTGACTGAGACTGAATGACTGAGTGCTTGACTGATTGACTGTCAGACTGACTGACTGACTGACCGAGACTGACTGACTGACTGACTGAGACTGGACTGGACTGACTGACTGACTGACAGACTGACTGACTAACTGACTGACTGAGACTGACTGACTGACTGCTTGACTCTCTGACTGGCTATTTCACTGACTGACTGAATGACTAAATGACTGACTGACACTGATTGACTGACTGCTTGACTGACTAACTGACTGGACAGGACTGACCGACTGACTGACTGACAGACTGACTGAATAAGGCTGACTGACTGACTGACTGACAGACTGACTGAATAAGGCTGACCGACTGACTGAATAAGGCTGACCGACTGACTGACTGCCTGACTGACTGACTGACTGACCGAGACTGACTGACTGACTGACCGAGACTGACTGACTGACTGACTGAGACTGGACTGGACTGACTGACTGACTGACTGAGACTGACTGACTGCTTTAGTGACTAACTGACTGCACAGGACTGACCGACTGACTGACTGACTGACTGACTGACTGACTGAATGACTGACTGAGACTAAATGACTGACTGCTTGACTGCCTGGCTGAAGGACTAACTGACTGACTGAGTGACTGACTGACTGGACTGACTGACTGAGACTGAGTGACTGAGTGCTTGACTGATTGACTGTCAGACTGACTGACTGACTTCGCAAAAGGGAAAAATAAAAAAAAAAGAATTATAAAATTAGAAAAAAATATTTGCATTTAAGATTTCCTTTCCGGCCGGGACTCGAACCCAGTACCACGCGCTAGGAACCCAACGGTCTAGCCATTAGGCTATCGGAGCTCTGTCGATGGAAGTCTTAAATATAATAAAAACAAAAAATGCACCTTGGTAATTATTGATTCAAACACTTTGAAATTTACAGGTCGAATAATTAAACTGACTCAGAATTTTTCTCCCTACATAAATAATCAATATTCGCAAAAGAGAAAAATTAAAAAAAAAAGAAGAAGAAATTTCAAATTAGAAACTAAAAGTATACATTGAAGATTTTCGTACAGGCTGGGACTCGAACCCAGGGCCACTCGCTTGGAAGCCTAACACTCTAGCCATTAGTCTATGGGAGCTCTGTCGGTGGGAGTTTTAAATATAATAAAAACAAAAAATGCACCTTGGTAATTGTTTATTTAAACACTTTGAAATCTTCGTGTCGAAAAATTAAACTGACTCAGAATTTTCTTCCCTACATAAATAATCAATAGTTGCAAAGGAAAGAAATTGAAAAAAAAAAGAATTTTCAAATTAGAAAAGAAATATATACATTGAAGATATTCGCTCCGGCTGGGACTCGAACCCAGGCCACTCGCTTGGAAGACCAGCGGTCTAGCCATTAGGCTATCGGAGTTCTGTCGAGCGGAGTCTTACTGCCTGACTGATACTGCCTGAATGACAGACTGACTCACTGACTGACAGATACTGACTGACTGACTCACTGACTGACCGAGACTGACTGACTAACTGCCTGACTGACTGAGACTGGACTGACTGACTGACTGACTGACTGACTGACTAACTGACTGACTGAGACTGACTGACTGACTGCTTGACTCTCTGACTGGCTATTTGACTGACTGAATGACTAAATGACTGACTGACACTGACTGACTGACTGCTTGACTACCTGACTGACTGCTTGACTGACTAACTGACTGGACAGGACTGACCGACTGACTGAATGACAGACTGACTGAATAAGGCTGACTGACTGACTGACTGACAGACTGACTGAATAAGGCTGACCGACTGACTGAATAAGGCTGACCGACTGACTGACTGCCTGACTGACTGACTGACTGAATGACTGACTGACTGACTGACTGAGACTAAATGACTGACTGCTTGACTGCCTGGCTGAAGGACTAACTGACTGACTGAGTGACTGACTGACTGGACTGACTGACTGAGACTGAGTGACTGAGTGCTTGACTGATTGACTGTCAGACTGACTGACTGACAGCAAAAGTGAAAAATAAAAAAAAAAGAATTATAAAATTAGAAAAAAATATTTGCATTTAAGATTTCCTTTCCGGCCGGGACTCGAACCCAGTACCACGCGCTAGGAACCCAACGGTCTAGCCATTAGGCTATCGGAGCTCTGTCGATGGAAGTCTTAAATATAATAAAAACAAAAAATGCATCTTGGTAATTATTGATTCAAACACTTTGAAATTTACAGGTCGAATAATTAAACTGACTCAGAATTTTTCTCCCTACATAAATAATCAATATTCGCAAAAGAGAAAAATTAAAAAAAAAAGAAGAAGAAATTTCAAATTAGAAACTAAAAGTATACATTGAAGATTTTCGTTCAGGCTGGGACTCGAACCCAGGGCCACTCGCTTGGAAGCCTAACACTCTAGCCATTAGTCTATGGGAGCTCTGTCGGTGGGAGTTTTAAATATAATAAAAACAAAAAATGCACCTTGGTAATTGTTTATTTAAACACTTTGAAATCTTTGTGTCGAAAAATTAAACTGACTCAGAATTTTCTTCCCTACATAAATAATCAATAGTTGCAAAGGAAAGAAATTGAAAAAAAAAAGAATTTTCAAATTAGAAAAGAAATATATACATTGAAGATATTCCCTCCGGCTGGGACTCGAACCCAGGCCACTCGCTTGGAAGACCAGCGGTCTAGCCATTAGGCTATCGGAGTTCTGTCGAGCGGAGTCTTACTGCCTGACTGATACTGCCTGACTGACAGACTGACTCACTGACTGACTGATACTGACTGACTGACTCACTGACTGACCGAGACTGACTGACTAACTGCCTGACTGACTGAGACTGGACTGACTGACTGACTGACTGACTGCTTGACTCTCTGACTGACTGAGACTGACTGACTGACTGCTTGACTCTCTGACTGGCTATTTCACTGACTGACTGAATGACTAAATGACTGACTGACACTGACTGACTGACTGCTTGACTACCTGACTGACTGCTTGACTGACTAACTGACTGGACAGGACTGACCGACTGACTGACTGACAGACTGACTGAATAAGGCTGACTGACTGACTGACTGACAGACTGACTGAATAAGGCTGACCGACTGACTGACTGCCTGACTGACTGACTGACTGAATGACTGACTGACTGACTGACCGAGACTGACTGACTGACTGACTGAGACTGGACTGGACTGACTGACTGACTGACTGACTGACTGAGACTGACTGACTGCTTTAGTGACTAACTGACTGCACAGGACTGACCGACTGACTGACTGACTGACTGCCTGACTGACTGACTGACTGAATGACTGACTGACTGAGACTAAATGACTGACTGCTTGACTGACTGGCTGAAGGACTAACTGACTGACTGAGTGACTGACTGACTGGACTGACTGACTGAGACTGAATGAGTGAGTGTTTGACTGATTGACTGTCAGACTGACGGACTGACTTCGAAAAAGTGAAAAATAAAAAAAAAGAATTATAAAATTAGAAAAAAATATTTGCATTTAAGATTTCCTTTCCGGCCGGGACTCGAACCCAGTACCACGCGCTAGGAACCCAACGGTCTAGCCATTAGGCTATCGGAGCTCTGTCGATGGAAGTCTTAAATATAATAAAAACAAAAAATGCACCTTGGTAATTATTGATTCAAACACTTTGAAATTTACAGGTCGAATAATTAAACTGACTCAGAATTTTTCTCCCTACATAAATAATCAATATTCGCAAAAGAGAAAAATTAAAAAAAAAAGAAGAAGGAATTTCAAATTAGAAACTAAAAGTATACATTGAAGATTTTCGTACAGGCTGGGACTCGAACCCAGGGCCACTCGCTTGGAAGCCTAACACTCTAGCCATTAGTCTGTGGGAGCTCTGTCGGTGGGAGTTTTAAATATAATAAAAACAAAAAATGCACCTTGGTAATTGTTTATTTAAACACTTTGAAATCTTCGTGTCGAAAAATTAAACTGACTCAGAATTTTCTTCCCTACATAAATAATCAATAATTGCAAAGGAAAGAAATTGAAAAAAAAAAGAATTTTCAAATTAGAAAAGAAATATATACATTGAAGATATTCGCTCCGGCTGGGGCTCGAACCCAGGCCACTCGCTTGGAAGACCAGCGGTCTAGCCATTAGGCTATCGGAGTTCTGTCGAGCGGAGTCTTACTGCCTGACTGATACTGCCTGACTGACAGACTGACTGATACTGACTGACTGACTCACTGACTGACCGAGACTGACTGACTAACTGCCTGACTGACTGAGACTGGACTGACTGACTGACTGACTGACTGACTGACTAACTGACTGACTGAGACTGACTGACTGACTGCTTGACTCTCTGACTGGCTATTTCACTGACTGACTGAATGAATAAATGACTGACTGACACTGACTGACTGACTGCTTGACTACCTGACTGACTGCTTGACTGACTAACTGACTGGACAGGACTGACCGACTGACTGACTGACAGACTGACTGAATAAGGCTGACTGACTGACTGACTGACAGACTGACTGAATAAGGCTGACCGACTGACTGAATAAGGCTGACCGACTGACTGACTGCCTGACTGACTGACTGACTGAATGACTGACTGACTGACTGACCGAGACTGACTGACTGACTGACTGAGACTGGACTGGACTGACTGACTGACTGACTGACTGAGACTGACTGACTGCTTTAGTGACTAACTGACTGCACAGGACTGACCGACTGACTGACTGACTGACTGCCTGACTGACTGACTGAATGAATGACTGACTGACTGAGACTAAATGACTGACTGCTTGACTGACTGGCTGAAGGACTAACTGACTGACTGAGTGACTGACTGACTGGACTGACTGACTGAGACTGAATGACTGAGTGCTTGACTGATTGACTGTCAGACTGACTGACTGACTTCGCAAAAGGGAAAAATAAAAAAAAAAGAATTATAAAATTAGAAAAAAATATTTGCATTTAAGATTTCCTTTCCGGCTGGGATTTGAACCCAGGGCGACACTCATGGAAGCCCAACGCTCTCGCCAATATACTATCGGATCTCTGTTGATCGGTGTCTTAATTATAATAAAAACAAAAAATGCACCTTAGTAATTATTGATCTAAAATCTTTGAAATCTAAAAGTCGAATGATTAAACTGACTCAGAATTTTCTTCCGTACATAAATAATCCATATTTGCAAAAGAAAGAAATTGAAAAAAAAAAGAATCTTCAAATTAGAAGAGAAATATATACATGGAAGATTTTCGTTCCGGCCGGGCCTCGAACCCAGTACCACGCGCTTGGAACCCAACGGTCTAGCCATTAGGCTATCGGAGCTCTGTCGATGGAAGTCTTAAATATAATAAAAACAAAAAATGCACCTTGGTAATTATTGATTCAAACACTTTGAAATTTACAGGTCGAATAATTAAACTGACTCAGAATTTTTCTCCCTACATAAATAATCAATATTCGCAAAAGAGAAAAATTAAAAAAAAAAGAAGAAGAAATTTCAAATTAGAAACTAAAAGTATACATTGAAGATTTTCGTTCAGGCTGGGACTCGAACCCAGGGCCACTCGCTTGGAAGCCTAACACTCTAGCCATTTGTCTATGGGAGCTCTGTCGGTGGGAGTTTTAAATATAATAAAAACAAAAAATGCACCTTGGTAATTGTTTATTTAAACACTTTGAAATCTTCGTGTCGAAAAATTAAACTGACTCAGAATTTTCTTCCCTACATAAATAATCAATAATTGCAAAGGAAAGAAATTGAAAAAAAAAAGAATTTTCAAATTAGAAAAGAAATAAATACATTGAAGATATTCGCTCCGGCTGGGACTCGAACCCAGGCCACTCGCTTGGAAGACCAGCGGTCTAGCCATTAGGCTATCGGAGTTCTGTCGAGCGGAGTCTTACTGCCTGACTGATACTGCCTGACTGACAGACTGACTCACTGACTGACTGATACTGACTGACTGACTCACTGACTGACCGAGACTGACTGACTAACTGCCTGACTGACTGAGACTGGACTGACTGACTGACTGACTGACTGACTGACTAACTGACTGACTGAGACTGACTGACTGACTGCTTGACTCTCTGACTGGCTATTTCACTGACTGACTGAATGACTAAATGACTGACTGACACTGACTGACTGACTGCTTGACTACCTGACTGACTGCTTGACTGACTAACTGACTGGACAGGACTGACCGACTGACTGACTGACAGACTGACTGAATAAGGCTGACTGACTGACAGACTGACTGAATAAGGCTGACCGACTGACTGAATAAGGCTGACCGACTGACTGACTGCCTGACTGACTGACTGACTGAATGACTGACTGACTGACTGACTGACCGAGACTGACTGACTGACTGACTGAGACTGGACTGGACTGACTGACTGACTGACTGACTGAGACTGACTGACTGCTTTAGTGACTAACTGACTGCACAGGACTGACCGACTGACTGACTGACTGACTGCCTGACTGACTGACTGGCTGAATGACTGACTGACTGGACTGACTGACTGAGACTGAGTGACTGAGTGCTTGACTGATTGACTGTCAGACTGACTGACTGACTTCGCAAAAGGGAAAAATAAAAAAAAAGAATTATAAAATTAGAAAAAAATATTTGCATTTAAGATTTCCTTTCCGGCCGGGACTCGAACCCAGTACCACGCGCTAGGAACCCAACGGTCTAGCCATTAGGCTATCGGAGCTGTGTCGATGGAAGTCTTAAATATAATAAAAACAAAAAATGCACCTTGGTAATTATTGATTCAAACACTTTGAAATTTACAGGTCGAATAATTAAACTGACTCAGAATTTTTCTCCCTACATAAATAATCAATATTCGCAAAAGAGAAAAATTAAAAAAAAAAGAAGAAGAAATTTCAAATTAGAAACTAAAAGTATACATTGAAGATTTTCGTTCAGGCTGGGACTCGAACCCAGGGCCACTCGCTTGGAAGCCTAACACTCTAGCCATTAGTCTATGGGAGCTCTGTCGGTGGGAGTTTTAAATATAATAAAAACAAAAAATGCACCTTGGTAATTGTTTATTTAAACACTTTGAAATCTTCGTGTCGAAAAATTAAACTGACTCAGAATTTTCTTCCCTACATAAATAATCAATAGTTGCAAAGGAAAGAAATTGAAAAAAAAAGAATTTTCAAATTAGAAAAGAAATATATACATTGAAGATATTCGCTCCGGCTGGGACTCGAACCCAGGCCACTCGCTTGGAAGACCAGCGGTCTAGCCATTAGGCTATCGGAGTTCTGTCGAGCGGAGTCTTACTGCCTGACTGATACTGCCTGACTGACAGACTGACTCACTGACTGACAGATACTGACTGACTGACTCACTGACTGACCGAGACTGACTGACTAACTGCCTGACTGACTGAGACTGGACTGACTGACTGACTGACTGACTGACTGACTGACTAACTGACTGACTGAGACTGACTGACTGACTGCTTGACTCTCTGACTGGCTATTTCACTGACTGACTGAATGACTAACTGACTGACTGACACTGACTGACTGACTGCTTGACTACCTGACTGACTGCTTGACTGACTAACTGACTGGACAGGACTGACCGACTGACGGACTGACAGACTGACTGAATAAGGATGACTGACAGACTGACTGAATAAGGCTGACTGACTGACTGACTGACAGACTGACTGAATAAGGCTGACCGACTGACTGACTGCCTGACTGACTGACTGACTGAATGACTGACTGACTGACTGACCGAGACTGACTGACTGACTGACTGAGACTGGACTGGACTGACTGACTGACTGACTGACTGAGACTGACTGACTGCTTTAGTGACTAACTGACTGCACAGGACTGACCGACTGACTGACTGACTGACAGCCTGACTGACTGACTGACTGAATGAGTGACTGACTGAGACTAAATGACTGACTGCTTGACTGACTGGCTGAAGGACTAACTGACTGACTGAGTGACTGACTGACTGGACTGACTGACTGAGACTGAATGACTGAGTGCTTGACTGATTGACTGTCAGACTGACTGACTGACTTCGAAAAAGGGAAAAATAAAAAAAAAGAATTATAAAATTAGAAAAAAATATTTGCATTTAAGATTTCCTTTCCGGCCGGGACTCGAACCCAGTACCACGCGCTAGGAACCCAACGGTCTAGCCATTAGGCTATCGGAGCTCTGTCGATGGAAGTCTTAAATATAATAAAAACAAAAAATGCACCTTGGTAATTATTGATTCAAACACTTTGAAATTTACAGGTCGAATAATTAAACTGACTCAGAATTTTTCTCCCTACATAAATAATCAATATTCGCAAAAGAGAAAAATTAAAAAAAAAAGAAGAAGGAATTTCAAATTAGAAACTAAAAGTATACATTGAAGATTTTCGTTCAGGCTGGGACTCGAACCCAGGGCCACTCGCTTGGAAGCCTAACACTCTAGCCATTAGTCTATGGGAGTTCTGTCGGTGGGAGTTTTAAATATAATAAAAACAAAAAATGCACCTTGGTAATTGTTTATTTAAACACTTTGAAATCTTCGTGTCGAAAAATTAAACTGACTCAGAATTTTCTTCCCTACATAAATAATCAATAATTGCAAAGGAAAGAAATTGAAAAAAAAAAGAATTTTCAAATTATAAAAGAAATATATACATTGAAGATATTCGCTCCGGCTGGGACTCGAACCCAGGCCACTCGCTTGGAAGACCAGCGGTCTAGCCATTAGGCTATCGGAGTTCTGTCGAGCGGAGTCTTACTGCCTGACTGATACTGCCTGACTGACAGACTGACTCACTGACTGACTGATACTGACTGACTGACTCACTGACTGACCGAGACTGGCTGACTAACTGCCTGACTGACTGACTGACTGACTGACTGACTAACTGACTGACTGAGACTGACTGACTGACTGCTTGACTCTCTGACTGGCTATTTCACTGACTGACTGAATGACTAAATGACTGACTGACACTGACTGACTGACTGCTTGACTACCTGACTGACTGCTTGACTGACTAACTGACTGGACAGGACTGACCGACTGACTGACTGACAGACTGACTGAATAAGGATGACTGACAGACTGACTGAATAAGGCTGACTGACTGACTGACTGACAGACTGACTGAATAAGGCTGACCGACTGACTGACTGCCTGACTGACTGACTGACTGAATGACTGACTGACTGACTGACCGAGACTGACTGACTGACTGACTGAGACTGGACTGGACTGACTGACTGACTGAGACTGACTGACTGACTGCTTGACTCTCTGACTGGCTATTTCACTGACTGACTGAATGACTAACTGACTGACTGACACTGACTGACTGACTGCTTGACTACCTGACTGACTGCTTGACTGACTAACTGACTGGACAGGACTGACCGACTGACGGACTGACAGACTGACTGAATAAGGATGACTGACAGACTGACTGAATAAGGCTGACTGACTGACTGACTGACAGACTGACTGAATAAGGCTGACCGACTGACTGACTGCCTGACTGACTGACTGACTGAATGACTGACTGACTGACTGACCGAGACTGACTGACTGACTGACTGAGACTGGACTGGACTGACTGACTGACTGACTGACTGAGACTGACTGACTGCTTTAGTGACTAACTGACTGCACAGGACTGACCGACTGACTGACTGACTGACAGCCTGACTGACTGACTGACTGAATGAGTGACTGACTGAGACTAAATGACTGACTGCTTGACTGACTGGCTGAAGGACTAACTGACTGACTGAGTGACTGACTGACTGGACTGACTGACTGAGACTGAATGACTGAGTGCTTGACTGATTGACTGTCAGACTGACTGACTGACTTCGAAAAAGGGAAAAATAAAAAAAAAGAATTATAAAATTAGAAAAAAATATTTGCATTTAAGATTTCCTTTCCGGCCGGGACTCGAACCCAGTACCACGCGCTAGGAACCCAACGGTCTAGCCATTAGGCTATCGGAGCTCTGTCGATGGAAGTCTTAAATATAATAAAAACAAAAAATGCACCTTGGTAATTATTGATTCAAACACTTTGAAATTTACAGGTCGAATAATTAAACTGACTCAGAATTTTTCTCCCTACATAAATAATCAATATTCGCAAAAGAGAAAAATTAAAAAAAAAAGAAGAAGGAATTTCAAATTAGAAACTAAAAGTATACATTGAAGATTTTCGTTCAGGCTGGGACTCGAACCCAGGGCCACTCGCTTGGAAGCCTAACACTCTAGCCATTAGTCTATGGGAGTTCTGTCGGTGGGAGTTTTAAATATAATAAAAACAAAAAATGCACCTTGGTAATTGTTTATTTAAACACTTTGAAATCTTCGTGTCGAAAAATTAAACTGACTCAGAATTTTCTTCCCTACATAAATAATCAATAATTGCAAAGGAAAGAAATTGAAAAAAAAAAGAATTTTCAAATTATAAAAGAAATATATACATTGAAGATATTCGCTCCGGCTGGGACTCGAACCCAGGCCACTCGCTTGGAAGACCAGCGGTCTAGCCATTAGGCTATCGGAGTTCTGTCGAGCGGAGTCTTACTGCCTGACTGATACTGCCTGACTGACAGACTGACTCACTGACTGACTGATACTGACTGACTGACTCACTGACTGACCGAGACTGGCTGACTAACTGCCTGACTGACTGACTGACTGACTGACTGACTAACTGACTGACTGAGACTGACTGACTGACTGCTTGACTCTCTGACTGGCTATTTCACTGACTGACTGAATGACTAAATGACTGACTGACACTGACTGACTGACTGCTTGACTACCTGACTGACTGCTTGACTGACTAACTGACTGGACAGGACTGACCGACTGACTGACTGACAGACTGACTGAATAAGGATGACTGACAGACTGACTGAATAAGGCTGACTGACTGACTGACTGACAGACTGACTGAATAAGGCTGACCGACTGACTGACTGCCTGACTGACTGACTGACTGAATGACTGACTGACTGACTGACCGAGACTGACTGACTGACTGACTGAGACTGGACTGGACTGACTGACTGACTGACTGACTGAGACTGACTGACTGCTTTAGTGACTAACTGACTGCACAGGACTGACCGACTGACTGACTGACTGCCTGACTGACTGACTGACTGAATGACTGACTGACTGAGACTAAATGACTGACTGCTTGACTGACTGGCTGAAGGACTAACTGACTGACTGAGTGACTGACTGACTGGACTGACTGACTGAGACTGAATGACTGAGTGCTTGACTGATTGACTGTCAGACTGACTGACTGACTTCGCAAAAGGGAAAAATGAAAAAAAAAAGAATTATAAAATTAGAAAAAAATATTTGCATTTAAGATTTCCTTTCCGGCCGGGACTCGAACCCAGTACCACGCGCTAGGAGCCCAACGGTCTAGCCTTTAGGCTATCGGAGCTCTGTCGATGGAAGTCTTAAATATAATAAAAACAAAAAATGCACCTTGGTAATTATTGATTCAAACACTTTGAAATTTACAGGTCGAATAATTAAACTGACTCAGAATTTTTCTCCCTACATAAATAATCAATATTCGCAAAAGAGAAAAATTAAAAAAAAAAGAAGAAGAAATTTCAAATTAGAAACTGAAAGTATACATTGAAGATTTTCGTTCAGGCTGGGACTCGAACCCAGGGCCACTCGCTTGGAAGCCTAACACTCTAGCCATTAGTCTTTGGGAGCTCTGTCGGTGGGAGTTTTAAATATAATAAAAACAAAAAATGCACCTTGGTAATTGTTTATTTAAACACTTTGAAATCTTCGTGTCGAAAAATTAAACTGACTCAGAATTTTCTTCCCTACATAAATAATCAATAATTGCAAAGGAAAGAAATTGAAAAAAAAAGAATTTTCAAATTAGAAAAGAAATATATACATTGAAGATATTCGCTCCGGCTGGGACTCGAACCCAGGCCACTCGCTTGGAAGACCAGCGGTCTAGCCATTAGGCTATCGGAGTTCTGTCGTGCGGAGTCTTACTGCCTGACTGATACTGCCTGACTGACAGACTGACTCACTGACTGACTGATACTGACTGACTGACTCACTGACTGACCGAGACTGACTGACTAACTGCCTGACTGACTGAGACTGGACTGACTGACTGACTGACTGACTAACTGACTGACTGAGACTGACTGACTGACTGCTTGACGCTCTGACTGGCTATTTCCCTGACTGACTGAATGACTAAATGACTGACTGACACTGACTGACTGACTGCTTGACTACCTGACTGACTGCTTGACTGACTAACTGACTGGACAGGACTGACCGACTGACTGACTGACAGACTGACTGAATAAGGATGACTGACAGACTGACTGAATAAGGCTGACTGACTGACTGACTGACAGACTGACTGAATAAGGCTGACCGACTGACTGACTGCCTGACTGACTGACTGACTGAATGACTGACTGACTGACTGACCGAGACTGACTGACTGACTGACTGAGACTGGACTGGACTGACTGACTGACTGAGACTGACTGACTGCTTTAGTGACTAACTGACTGCACAGGACTGACCGACTGACTGACTGACTGACTGCCTGACTGACTGACTGACTGAATGACTGACTGACTGAGACTAAATGACTGACTGCTTGACTGACTGGCTGAAGGACTAACTGACTGACTGAGTGACTGACTGACTGGACTGACTGACTGAGACTGAATGACTGAGTGCTTGACTGATTGACTGTCAGACTGACTGACTGACTTCGCAAAAGGGAAAAATAAAAAAAAAGAATTATAAAAAAATATTTGCATTTAAGATTTCCTTTCCGGCCGGGACTCGAACCCAGTACCACGCGCTAGGAACCCAACGGTCTAGCCATTAGGCTATCGGAGCTCTGTCGATGGAAGTCTTAAATATAATAAAAACAAAAAATGCACCTTGGTAATTATTGATTCAAACACTTTGAAATTTACAGGTCGAATAATTAAACTGACTCAGAATTTTTCTCCCTACATAAATAATCAATATTCGCAAAAGAGAAAAATTAAAAAAAAAGAAGAAGGAATTTCAAATTAGAAACTAAAAGTATACATTGAAGATTTTCGTTCAGGCTGGGACTCGAACCCAGGGCCACTCGCTTGGAAGCCTAACACTCTAGCCATTAGTCTATGGGAGCTCTGTCGGTGGGAGTTTTAAATATAATAAAAACAAAAAATGCACCTTGGTAATTGTTTATTTAAACACTTTGAAATCTTCGTGTCGAAAAATTAAACTGACTCAGAATTTTCTTCCCTACATAAATAATCAATAATTGCAAAGGAAAGAAATTGAAAAAAAAAAGAATTTTCAAATTAGAAAAGAAATATATACATTGAAGATATTCGCTCCGGCTGGGACTCGAACCCAGGCCACTCGCTTGGAAGACCAGCGGTCTAGCCATTAGGCTATCGGAGTTCTGTCGAGCGGAGTCTTACTGCCTGACTGATACTGCCTGACTGACAGACTGACTGATACTGACTGACTGACTCACTGACTGACCGAGACTGACTGACTAACTGCCTGACTGACTGAGACTGGACTGACTGACTGACTGACTGACTGACTGACTAACTGACTGACTGAGACTGACTGACTGACTGCTTGACTCTCTGACTGGCTATTTCACTGACTGACTGAATGACTAAATGACTGACTGACACTGACTGACTGACTGCTTGACTACCTGACTGACTGCTTGACTGACTAACTGACTGGACAGGACTGACCGACTGACTGACTGACAGACTGACTGAATAAGGCTGACTGACTGACTGACTGACAGACTGACTGAATAAGGCTGACCGACTGACTGAATAAGGCTGACCGACTGACTGACTGCCTGACTGACTGACTGACTGAATGACTGACTGACTGACTGACCGAGACTGACTGACTGACTGACTGAGACTGGACTGGACTGACTGACTGACTGACTGAGACTGACTGACTGCTTTAGTGACTAACTGACTGCACAGGACTGACCGACTGACTGACTGACTGACTGCCTGACTGACTGACTGACTGAATGACTGACTGACTGAGACTAAATGACTGACTGCTTGACTGACTGGCTGAAGGACTAACTGACTGACTGAGTGACTGACTGACTGGACTGACTGACTGAGACTGAATGACTGAGTGCTTGACTGATTGACTGTCAGACTGACTGACTGACTTCGCAAAAGGGAAAAATAAAAAAAAAAAAGAATTATAAAATTAGAAAAAAATATTTGCATTTAAGATTTCCTTTCCGGCCGGGACTCGAACCCAGTACCACGCGCTAGGAACCCAGCGGTCTAGCCATTAGGCTATCGGAGCTCTGTCGATGGAAGTCTTAAATATAATAAAAACAAAAAATGCACCTTGGTAATTATTGATTCAAACACTTTGAAATTTACAGGTCGAATAATTAAACTGACTCAGAATTTTTCTCCCTACATAAATAATCAATATTCGCAAAAGAGAAAAATTAAAAAAAAAAGAAGAAGAAATTTCAAATTAGAAACTAAAAGTATACATTGAAGATTTTCGTTCAGGCTGGGACTCGAACCCAGGGCCACTCGCTTGGAAGCCTAACACTCTAGCCATTAGTCTATGGGAGCTCTGTCGGTGGGAGTTTTAAATATAATAAAAACAAAAAATGCACCTTGGTAATTGTTTATTTAAACACTTTGAAATCTTCGTGTCGAAAAATTAAACTGACTTAGAATTTTCTTCCCTACATAAATAATCAATAATTGCAAAGGAAAGAAATTGAAAAAAAAAAGAATTTTCAAATTAGAAAAGAAATATATACATTGAAGATATTCGCTCCGGCTGGGACTCGAACCCAGGCCACTCGCTTGGAAGACCAGCGGTCTAGCCATTAGGCTATCGGAGTTCTGTCGAGCGGAGTCTTACTGCCTGAACGATACTGCCTGACTGACAGACTGACTCACTGACTGACTGATACTGACTGACTGACTCACTGACTGACCGAGACTGACTGACTAACAGCCTGACTGACTGAGACTGGACTGACTGACTGACTGACTGACTGACTGACTAACTGACTGACTGAGACTGACTGACTGACTGCTTGACTCTCTGACTGGCTATTTCACTGACTGACTGAATGACTAAATGACTGACTGACACTGACTGACTGACTGCTTGACTACCTGACTGACTGCTTGACTGACTAACTGACTGGACAGGACTGACCGACTGACTGACTGACAGACTGACTGAATAAGGCTGACTGACTGACTGACTGACAGACTGACTGAATAAGGCTGACCGACTGACTGAATAAGGCTGACCGACTGACTGACTGCCTGACTGACTGACTGACTGAATGACTGACTGACTGACTGACCGAGACTGACTGACTGACTGACTGAGACTGGACTGGACTGACTGACTGACTGACTGAGACTGACTGACTGCTTTAGTGACTAACTGACTGCACAGGACTGACCGACTGACTGACTGACTGACTGCCTGACTGACTGACTGACTGAATGACTGACTGACTGAGACTAAATGACTGACTGCTTGACTGACTGGCTGAAGGACTAACTGACTGACTGAGTGACTGACTGACTGGACTGACTGACTGAGACTGAATGACTGAGTGCTTGACTGATTGACTGTCAGACTGACTGACTGACTTCGCAAAAGGGAAAAATAAAAAAAAAAAGAATTATAAAATTAGAAAAAAATATTTGCATTTAAGATTTCCTTTCCGGCCGGGACTCGAACCCAGTACCACGCGCTAGGAACCCAGCGGTCTAGCCATTAGGCTATCGGAGCTCTGTCGATGGAAGTCTTAAATATAATAAAAACAAAAAATGCACCTTGGTAATTATTGATTCAAACACTTTGAAATTTACAGGTCGAATAATTAAACTGACTCAGAATTTTTCTCCCTACATAAATAATCAATATTCGCAAAAGAGAAAAATTAAAAAAAAAAGAAGAAGAAATTTCAAATTAGAAACTAAAAGTATACATTGAAGATTTTCGTTCAGGCTGGGACTCGAACCCAGGGCCACTCGCTTGGAAGCCTAACACTCTAGCCATTAGTCTATGGGAGCTCTGTCGGTGGGAGTTTTAAATATAATAAAAACAAAAAATGCACCTTGGTAATTGTTTATTTAAACACTTTGAAATCTTCGTGTCGAAAAATTAAACTGACTTAGAATTTTCTTCCCTACATAAATAATCAATAATTGCAAAGGAAAGAAATTGAAAAAAAAAAGAATTTTCAAATTAGAAAAGAAATATATACATTGAAGATATTCGCTCCGGCTGGGACTCGAACCCAGGCCACTCGCTTGGAAGACCAGCGGTCTAGCCATTAGGCTATCGGAGTTCTGTCGAGCGGAGTCTTACTGCCTGAACGATACTGCCTGACTGACAGACTGACTCACTGACTGACTGATACTGACTGACTGACTCACTGACTGACCGAGACTGACTGACTAACAGCCTGACTGACTGAGACTGGACTGACTGACTGACTGACTGACTGACTGACTAACTGACTGACTGAGACTGACTGACTGACTGCTTGACTCTCTGACTGGCTATTTCACTGACTGACTGAATGACTAAATGACTGACTGACACTGACTGACTGACTGCTTGACTACCTGACTGACTGCTTGACTGACTAACTGACTGGACAGGACTGACCGACTGACTGACTGACAGACTGACTGAATAAGGCTGACTGACTGACTGACTGACAGACTGACTGAATAAGGCTGACCGACTGACTGAATAAGGCTGACCGACTGACTGACTGCCTGACTGACTGACTGACTGAATGACTGACTGACTGACTGACCGAGACTGACTGACTGACTGACTGAGACTGGACTGGACTGACTGACTGACTGACTGAGACTGACTGACTGCTTTAGTGACTAACTGACTGCACAGGACTGATCGACTGACTGACTGACTGACTGCCTGACTGACTGACTGACTGAATGACTGACTGACTGAGACTAAATGACTGACTGCTTGACTGCCTAGCTGAAGGACTAACTGACTGACTGAGTGACTGACTGACTGGACTGACTGACTGAGACTGAGTGACTGAGTGCTTGACTGATTGACTGTCAGACTGACTGACTGACTTCGCAAAAGGGAAAAATAAAAAAAAAAAGAATTATAAAATTAGAAAAAAATATTTGCATTTAAGATTTCCTTTCCGGCCGGGACTCGAACCCAGTACCACGCGCTAGGAACCCAACGGCCTAGCCATTAGGCTATCGGAGCTCTGTCGAGGGAAGTCTTAAATATAATAAAAACAAAAAATGCACCTTGGTAATTATTGATTCAAACACTTTGAAATTTACAGGTCGAATAATTAAACTGACTCAGAATTTTTCTCCCTACATAAATAATCAATATTCGCAAAAGAGAAAAATTAAAAAAAAAAGAAGAAGAAATTTCAAATTAGAAACTAAAAGTATACATTGAAGCTTTTCGTTCAGGCTGGGACTCGAACCCAGGGCCACTCGCTTGGAAGCCTAACACTCTAGCCATTAGTCTATGGGAGCTCTGTCGGTGGGAGTTTTAAATATAATAAAAACAAAAAATGCACCTTGGTAATTGTTTATTTAAACACTTTGAAATCTTCGTGTCGAAAAATTAAACTGACTCAGAATTTTCTTCCCTACATAAATAATCAATAATTGCAAAGGAAAGAAATTGAAAAAAAAAAAGAATTTTCAAATTAGAAAAGAAATATATACATTGAAGATATTCGCTCCGGCTGGGACTCGAACCCAGGCCACTCGCTTGGAAGACCAGCGGTCTAGCCATTAGGCTATCGGAGTTCTGTCGAGCGGAGTCTTACTGCCTGACTGATACTGCCTGACTGACAGACTGACTCACTGACTGACTGATACTGACTGACTGACTCACTGACTGACCGAGACTGACTGACTAACTGCCTGACTGACTGAGACTGGACTGACTGACTGACTGACTGACTGACTGACTGACTGACTAACTGACTGACTGAGACTGACTGACTGACTGCTTGACTCTCTGACTGGCTATTTCACTGACTGACTGAATGACTAAATGACTGACTGACACTGACTGACTGACTGCTTGACTACCTGACTGACTGCTTGACTGACTAACTGACTGGACAGGACTGACCGACTGACTGACTGACAGACTGACTGAATAAGGATGACTGATAGACTGACTGAATAAGGCTGACTGACTGACTGACTGACAGACTGACTGAATAAGGCTGACCGACTGACTGACTGCCTGACTGACTGACTGACTGAATGACTGACTGACTGACTGACCGAGACTGACTGACTGACTGACTGAGACTGGACTGGACTGACTGACTGACTGACTGAGACTGACTGACTGCTTTAGTGACTAACTGACTGCACAGGACTGACCGACTGACTGACTGACTGCCTGACTGACTGACTGACTGAATGACTGACTGACTGAGACTAAATGACTGACTGCTTGACTGACTGGCTGAAGGACTAACTGACTGACTGAGTGACTGACTGACTGGACTGACTGACTGAGACTGAATGACTGAGTGCTTGACTGATTGACTGTCAGACTGACTGACTGACTTCGAAAAAGGGAAAAATAAAAAAAAAGAATTATAAAAAAATATTTGCATTTAAGATTTCCTTTCCGGTCGGGACTCGAACCCAGTACCACGCGCTAGGAACCCAACGGTCTAGCCATTAGGCTATCGGAGCTCTGTCAATGGAAGTCTTAAATATAATAAAAACAAAAAATGCACCTTGGTAATTATTGATTCAAACACTTTGAAATTTACAGGTCGAATAATTAAACTGACTCAGAATTTTTCTCCCTACATAAATAATCAATATTCGCAAAAGAGAAAAATTAAAAAAAATAGAAGAAGGAATTTCAAATTAGAAACTAAAAGTATACATTGAAGATTTTCGTTCAGGCTGGGACTCGAACCCAGGGCCACTCGCTTGGAAGCCTAACACTCTAGCCATTAGTCTATGGGAGCTCTGTCGGTGGGAGTTTTAAATATAATAAAAACAAAAAATGCACCTTGGTAATTGTTTATTTAAACACTTTGAAATCTTCGTGTCGAAAAATTAAACTGACTCAGAATTTTCTTCCCTACATAAATAATCAATAATTGCAAAGGAAAGAAATTGAAAAAAAAAAGAATTTTCAAATTATAAAAGAAATATATACATTGAAGATATTCGCTCCGGCTGTGACTCGAACCCAGGCCACTCGCTTGGAAGACCAGCGGTCTAGCCATTAGGCTATCGGAGTTCTGTCGAGCGGAGTCTTACTGCCTGACTGATACTGCCTGACTGACAGACTGACTCACTGACTGACTGATACTGACTGACTGACTCACTGACTGACCGAGACTGACTGACTAACTGCCTGACTGACTGAGACTGGACTGACTGACTGACTGACTGACTGACTGACTAACTGACTGACTGAGACTGACTGACTGACTGCTTGACTCTCTGACTGGCTATTTCACTGACTGACTGAATGACTAAATGACTGACTGACACTGACTGACTGACTGCTTGACTACCTGACTGACTGCTTGACTGACTAACTGACTGGACAGGACTGACCGACTGACTGACTGACAGACTGACTGAATAAGGATGACTGATAGACTGACTGAATAAGGCTGACTGACTGACTGACTGACAGACTGACTGAATAAGGCTGACCGACTGACTGACTGCCTGACTGACTGACTGACTGAATGACTGACTGACTGACTGCTTTAGTGACTAACTGACTGCACAGGACTGACCGACTGACTGACTGACTGCCTGACTGACTGAATGACTGACTGACTGAGACTAAATGACTGACTGCTTGACTGACTGGCTGAAGGACTAACTGACTGACTGAGTGACTGACTGACTGGACTGACTGACTGAGACTGAATGACTGAGTGCTTGACTGATTGACTGTCAGACTGACTGACTGACTTCGAAAAAGGGAAAAATAAAAAAAAAAGAATTATAAAAAAATATTTGCATTTAAGATTTCCTTTCCGGCCGGGACTCGAACCCAGTACCACGCGCTAGGAGCCCAACGGTCTAGCCATTAGGCTATCGGAGCTCTGTCGATGGAAGTCTTAAATATAATAAAAACAAAAAATGCACCTTTTTAATTATTGATTCAAACACTTTGAAATTTACAGGTCGAATAATTAAACTGACTCAGAATTTTTCTCCCTACATAAATAATCAATATTCGCAAAAGAGAAAAATTAAAAAAAAAAGAAGAAGGAATTTCAAATTAGAAACTAAAAGCATACATTGAAGATTTTCGTTCAGGCTGGGACTCGAACCCAGGGCCACTCGCTTGGAAGCCTAACACTCTAGCCATTAGTCTATGGGAGCTCTGTCGGTGGGAGTTTTAAATATAATAAAAACAAAAAATGCACCTTGGTAATTGTTTATTTAAACACTTTGAAATCTTCGTGTCGAAAAATTAAACTGACTCAGAATTTTCTTCCCTACATAAATAATCAATAATTGCAAAGGAAAGAAATTGAAAAAAAAAAGAATTTTCAAATTAGAAAAGAAATATATACATTGAAGATATTCGCTCCGGCTGGGACTCGAACCCAGGCCACTCGCTTGGAAGACCAGCGGTCTAGCCATTAGGCTATCGGAGTTCTGTCGAGCGGAGTCTTACTGCCTGACTGATACTGCCTGACTGACAGACTGACTCACTGACTGACTGATACTGACTGACTGACTCACTGACTGACCGAGACTGACTGACTAACTGCCTGACTGACTGAGACTGGGCTGACTGACTGACTGACTGACTGACTGACTAACTGACTGACTGACTGACTGCTTGACTCTCTGACTGGCTATTTCACTGACTGACTGAATGACTAAATGACTGACTGACACTGACTGACTGACTGCTTGACTACCTGACTGACTGCTTGACTGACTAACTGACTGGACAGGACTGACCGACTGACTGACTGACAGACTGACTGAATAAGGATGACTGACAGACTGACTGAATAAGGCTGACTGACTGACTGACTGACAGACTGACTGAATAAGGCTGACCGACTGACTGACTGCCTGACTGACTGACTGACTGAATGACTGACTGACTGACTGACCGAGACTGACTGACTGACTGACTGACTGAGACTGGACTGGACTGACTGACTGACTGACTGACTGAGACTGACTGACTGCTTTAGTGACTAACTGACTGCACAGGACTGACCGACTGACTGACTGACTGACTGCCTGACTGACTGACTGACTGAATGACTGACTGACTGAGACTAAATGACTGACTGCTTGACTGACTGGCTGAAGGACTAACTGACTGACTGAGTGACTGACTGACTGGACTGACTGACTGAGACTGAATGACTGAGTGCTTGACTGATTGACTGTCAGACTGACTGACTGACTTCGCAAAAGGGAAAAATAAAAAAAAAGAATTATAAAATTAGAAAAAAATATTTGCATTTAAGATTTCCTTTCCGGCCGGGACTCGAACACAGTACCACGCGCTAGGAACCCAACGGTCTAGCCATTAGGCTATCGGAGCTCTGTCGATGGAAGTCTTAAATATAAGAAAAACAAAAAATGCACCTTGGTAATTATTGATTCAAACACTTTGAAATTTACAGGTCGAATAATTAAACTGACTCAGAATTTTTCTCCCTACAGAAATAATCAATATTCGCAAAAGAGAAAAATTAAAAAAAAAAGAAGAAGGAATTTCAAATTAGAAACTAAAAGTATACATTGAAGATTTTCGTTCAGGCTGGGACTCGAACCCAGGGCCACTCGCTTGGAAGCCTAACACTCTAGCCATTAGTCTATGGGAGCTCTGTCGGTGGGAGTTTTAAATATAATAAAAACAAAAAATGCACCTTGGTAATTGTTTATTTAAACACTTTGAAATCTTTGTGTCGAAAAATTAAACTGACTCAGAATTTTCTTCCCTACATAAATAATCAATAATTGCAAAGGAAAGAAATTGAAAAAAAAAAGAATTTTCAAATTATAAAAGAAATATATACATTGAAGATATTCGCTCCGGCTGTGACTCGAACCCAGGCCACTCGCTTGGAAGACCAGCGGTCTAGCCATTAGGCTATCGGAGTTCTGTCGAGCGGAGTCTTACTGCCTGACTGATACTGCCTGACTGACAGACTGACTCACTGACTGACTGATACTGACTGACTGACTCACTGACTGACCGAGACTGACTGACTAACTGCCTGACTGACTGAGACTGGACTGACTGACTGACTGACTGACTGACTGACTAACTGACTGACTGAGACTGACTGACTGACTGCTTGACTCTCTGACTGGCTATTTCACTGACTGACTGAATGACTAAATGACTGACTGACACTGACTGACTGACTGCTTGACTACCTGACTGACTGCTTGACTGACTAACTGACTGGACAGGACTGACCGACTGACTGACTGACAGACTGACTGAATAAGGATGACTGACAGACTGACTGAATAAGGCTGACTGACTGACTGACTGACAGACTGACTGAATAAGGCTGACCGACTGACTGACTGCCTGACTGACTGACTGACTGAATGACTGACTGACTGACTGACCGAGACTGACTGACTGACTGACTGAGACTGGACTGGACTGACTGACTGACTGACTGACTGAGACTGACTGACTGCTTTAGTGACTAACTGACTGCACAGGACTGACCGACTGACTGACTGACTGACTGCCTGACTGACTGACTGACTGAATGACTGACTGACTGAGACTAAATGACTGACTGCTTGACTGACTGGCTGAAGGACTAACTGACTGACTGAGTGACTGACTGACTGGACTGACTGACTGAGACTGAATGACTGAGTGCTTGACTGATTGACTGTCAGACTGACTGACTGACTTCGCAAAAGGGAAAAATAAAAAAAAAAGAATTATAAAATTAGAAAAAAATATTTGCATTTAAGATTTCCTTTCCGGCCGGGACTCGAACCCAGTACCACGCGCTAGGAGCCCAACGGTCTAGCCATTAGGCTATCGGAGCTCTGTCGATGGAAGTCTTAAATATAATAAAAACAAAAAATGCACCTTGGTAATTATTGATTCAAACACTTTGAAATTTACAGGTCGAATAATTAAACTGACTCAGAAGTTTTCTCCCTACATAAATAATCAATATTCGCAAAAGAGAAAAATTAAAAAAAAAAGAAGAAGGAATTTCAAATTAGAAACTAAAAGCATACATTGAAGATTTTCGTTCAGGCTGGGACTCGAACCCAGGGCCACTCGCTTGGAAGCCTAACACTCTAGCCATTAGTCTATGGGAGCTCTGTCGGTGGGAGTTTTAAATATAATAAAAACAAAAAATGCACCTTGGTAATTGTTTATTTAAACACTTTGAAATCTTCGTGTCGAAAAATTAAACTGACTCAGAATTTTCTTCCCTACATAAATAATCAATAATTGCAAAGGAAAGAAATTGAAAAAAAAAAGAATTTTCAAATTAGAAAAGAAATATATACATTGAAGATATTCGCTCCGGCTGGGACTCGAACCCAGGCCACTCGCTTGGAAGACCAGCGGTCTAGCCATTAGGCTATCGGAGTTCTGTCGAGCGGAGTCTTACTGCCTGACTGATACTGCCTGACTGACAGACTGACTCACTGACTGACTGATACTGACTGACTGACTCACTGACTGACCGAGACTGACTGACTAACTGCCTGACTGACTGAGACTGGACTGACTGACTGACTGACTGACTGACTGACTAACTGACTGACTGACTGACTGCTTGACTCTCTGACTGGCTATTTCACTGACTGACTGACTGACTGACTGACTAACTGACTGACTGACTGACTGCTTGACTCTCTGACTGGCTATTTCACTGACTGACTGAATGACTAAATGACTGACTGACACTGACTGACTGACTGCTTGACTACCTGACTGACTGCTTGACTGACTAACTGACTGGACAGGACTGACCGACTGACTGACTGAATAAGGCTGACCGACTGACTGACTGCCTGACTGACTGACTGACTGAATGACTGACTGACTGACTGACCGAGACTGACTGACTGACTGACTGAGACTGGACTGGACTGACTGACTGACTGACTGACTGAGACTGACTGACTGCTTTAGTGACTAACTGACTGCACAGGACTGACCGACTGACTGACTGACTGACTGCCTGACTGACTGACTGACTGAATGACTGACTGACTGAGACTAAATGACTGACTGCTTGACTGACTGGCTGAAGGACTAACTGACTGACTGAGTGACTGACTGACTGGACTGACTGACTGAGACTGAATGACTGAGTGCTTGACTGATTGACTGTCAGACTGACTGACTGACTTCGCAAAAGGGAAAAATAAAAAAAAAAGAATTATAAAATTAGAAAAAAATATTTGCATTTAAGATTTCCTTTCCGGCCGGGACTCGAACCCAGTACCACGCGCTAGGAGCCCAACGGTCTAGCCATTAGGCTATCGGAGCTCTGTCGATGGAAGTCTTAAATATAATAAAAACAAAAAATGCACCTTGGTAATTATTGATTCAAACACTTTGAAATTTACAGGTCGAATAATTAAACTGACTCAGAAGTTTTCTCCCTACATAAATAATCAATATTCGCAAAAGAGAAAAATTAAAAAAAAAAGAAGAAGGAATTTCAAATTAGAAACTAAAAGCATACATTGAAGATTTTCGTTCAGGCTGGGACTCGAACCCAGGGCCACTCGCTTGGAAGCCTAACACTCTAGCCATTAGTCTATGGGAGCTCTGTCGGTGGGAGTTTTAAATATAATAAAAACAAAAAATGCACCTTGGTAATTGTTTATTTAAACACTTTGAAATCTTCGTGTCGAAAAATTAAACTGACTCAGAATTTTCTTCCCTACATAAATAATCAATAATTGCAAAGGAAAGAAATTGAAAAAAAAAAGAATTTTCAAATTAGAAAAGAAATATATACATTGAAGATATTCGCTCCGGCTGGGACTCGAACCCAGGCCACTCGCTTGGAAGACCAGCGGTCTAGCCATTAGGCTATCGGAGTTCTGTCGAGCGGAGTCTTACTGCCTGACTGATACTGCCTGACTGACAGACTGACTCACTGACTGACTGATACTGACTGACTGACTCACTGACTGACCGAGACTGACTGACTAACTGCCTGACTGACTGAGACTGGACTGACTGACTGACTGACTGACTGACTGACTAACTGACTGACTGACTGACTGCTTGACTCTCTGACTGGCTATTTCACTGACTGACTGAATGACTAAATGACTGACTGACACTGACTGACTGACTGCTTGACTACCTGACTGACTGCTTGACTGACTAACTGACTGGACAGGACTGACCGACTGACTGACTGACAGACTGACTGAATAAGGATGACTGACAGACTGACTGAATAAGGCTGACTGACTGACTGACTGACAGACTGACTGAATAAGGCTGACCGACTGACTGACTGCCTGACTGACTGACTGACTGAATGACTGACTGACTGACTGACCGAGACTGACTGACTGACTGACTGACTGAGACTGACTGACTGCTTTAGTGACTAACTGACTGCACAGGACTGACCGACTGACTGACTGACTGACTGCCTGACTGACTGACTGACTGAATGACTGACTGACTGAGACTAAATTACTGACTGCTTGACTGACTGGCTGAAGGACTAACTGACTGACTGAGTGACTGACTGACTGGACTGACTGACTGAGACTGAATGACTGAGTGCTTGACTGATTGACTGTCAGACTGACTGACTGACTTCGCAAAAGGGAAAAATAAAAAAAAAAGAATTATAAAATTAGAAAAAAATATCTGCATTTAAGATTTCCTTTCCGGCCGGGACTCGAACACAGTACCACGCGCTAGGAACCCAACGGTCTAGCCATTAGGCTATCGGAGCTCTGTCGATGGAAGTCTTAAATATAAGAAAAACAAAAAATGCACCTTGGTAATTATTGATTCAAACACTTTGAAATTTACAGGTCGAATAATTAAACTGACTCAGAATTTTTCTCCCTACATAAATAATCAATATTCGCAAAAGAGAAAAATTAAAAAAAAAAGAAGAAGGAATTTCAAATTAGAAACTAAAAGTATACATTGAAGATTTTCGTTCAGGCTGGGACTCGAACCCAGGGCCACTCGCTTGGAAGCCTAACACTCTAGCCATTAGTCTATGGGAGCTCTGTCGGTGGGAGTTTTAAATATAATAAAAACAAAAAATGCACCTTGGTAATTGTTTATTTAAACACTTTGAAATCTTCGTGTCGAAAAATTAAACTGACTCAGAATTTTCTTCCCTACATAAATAATCAATAATTGCAAAGGAAAGAAATTGAAAAAAAAAAGAATTTTCAAATTATAAAAGAAATATATACATTGAAGATATTCGCTCCGGCTGGGACTCGAACCCAGGCCACTCGCTTGGAAGACCAGCGGTCTAGCCATTAGGCTATCGGAGTTCTGTCGAGCGGAGTCTTACTGCCTGACTGATACTGCCTGACTGACAGACTGACTCACTGACTGACTGATACTGACTGACTGACTCACTGACTGACCGAGACTGACTGACTAACTGCCTGACTGACTGAGACTGGACTGACTGACTGACTGACTGACTGACTGACTAACTGACTGACTGACACTGACTGACTGACTGCTTGACTACCTGACTGACTGCTTGACTGACTAACTGACTGGACAGGACTGACCGACTGACTGACTGACAGACTGACTGAATAAGGCTGACCGACTGACTGACTGCCTGACTGACTGACTGACTGAATGACTGACTGACTGACTGACCGAGACTGACTGACAGACTGACTGAGACTGGACTGGACTGACTGACTGACTTACTGACTGAGACTGACTGACTGCTTTAGTGACTAACTGACTGCACAGGACTGACCGACTGACTGACTGACTGACTGCCTGACTGACTGACTGACTGACTGACTGAGACTAAATGACTGACTGCTTGACTGACTGGCTGAAGGACTAACTGACTGACTGAGTGACTGACTGACTGGACTGACTGACTGAGACTGAATGACTGAGTGCTTGACTGATTGACTGTCAGACTGACTGACTGACTTCGCAAAAGGGAAAAATAAAAAAAAAAGAATTATAAAATTAGAAAAAAATATTTGCATTTAAGATTTCCTTTCCGGCCGGGACTCGAACCCAGTACCACGCGCTAGGAGCCCAACGGTCTAGCCATTAGGCTATCGGAGCTCTGTCGATGGAAGTCTTAAATATAATAAAAACAAAAAATGCACCTTGGTAATTATTGATTCAAACACTTTGAAATTTACAGGTCGAATAATTAAACTGACTCAGAATTTTTCTCCCTACATAAATAATCAATATTCGCAAAAGAGAAAAATTAAAAAAAAAAGAAGAAGGAATTTCAAATTAGAAACTAAAAGTATACATTGAAGCTTTTCGTTCAGGCTGGGACTCGAACCCAGGGCCACTCGCTTGGAAGCCTAACACTTTAGCCATTAGTCTATGGGAGCTCTGTCGGTGGGAGTTTTAAATGTAATAAAAACAAAAAATGCACCTTGGTAATTGTTTATTTAAACACTTTGAAATCTTCGTGTCGAAAAATTAAACTGACTCAGAATTTTCTTCCCTACATAAATAATCAATAATTGCAAAGGAAAGAAATTGAAAAAAAAAAGAATTTTCAAATTAGAAAAGAAATATATACATTGAAGATATTCGCTCCGGCTGGGACTCGAACCCAGGCCACTCGCTTGGAAGACCAGCGGTCTAGCCATTAGGCTATCGGAGTTCTGTCGAGCGGAGTCTTACTGCCTGACTGATACTGCCTGACTGACAGACTGACTCAATGACTGACTGATACTGACTGACTGACTCACTGACTGACCGAGACTGACTGACTAAAAGCCTGACTGACTGAGACTGGACTGACTGACTGACTGACTGACTGACTGACTGACTGACTGACTAACTGACTGACTGAGACTGACTGACTGACTGCTTGACTCTCTGACTGGCTATTTCACTGACTGACTGAATGACTAAATGACTGACTGACACTGACTGACTGACTGCTTGACTACCTGACTGACTGCTTGACTGACTAACTGACTGGACAGGACTGACCGACTGACAGACTGACAGACTGACTGAATAAGGATGACTGACAGACTGACTGAATAAGGCTGACTGACTGACTGACTGACAGACTGACTGAATAAGGCTGACCGACTGACTGACTGCCTGACTGACTGACTGACTGAATGACTGACTGACTGACTGACCGAGACTGACTGACAGACTGACTGAGACTGGACTGGACTGACTGACTGACTGACTGAGACTGACTGACTGCTTTAGTGACTAACTGACTGCACAGGACTGACCGACTGACTGACTGACTGCCTGACTGACTGACTGACTGAATGACTGACTGACTGAGACTAAATGACTGACTGCTTGACTGACTGGCTGAAGGACTAACTGACTGACTGAGTGACTGACTGACTGGACTGACTGACTGAGACTGAATGACTGAGTGCTTGACTGATTGACTGTCAGACTGACTGACTGACTTCGAAAAAGGGAAAAATAAAAAAAAAGAATTATAAAAAAATATTTGCATTTAAGATTTCCTTTCCGGCCGGGACTCGAACCCAGTACCACGCGCTAGGAACCCAACGGTCTAGCCATTAGGCTATCGGAGCTCTGTCAATGGAAGTCTTAAATATAATAAAAACAAAAAATGCACCTTGGTAATTATTGATTCAAACACTTTGAAATTTACAGGTCGAATAATTAAACTGACTCAGAATTTTTCTCCCTACATAAATAATCAATATTCGCAAAAGAGAAAAATTAAAAAAAATAGAAGAAGGAATTTCAAATTAGAAACTAAAAGTATACATTGAAGATTTTCGTTCAGGCTGGGACTCGAACCCAGGGCCACTCGCTTGGAAGCCTAACACTCTAGCCATTAGTCTATGGGAGCTCTGTCGGTGGGAGTTTTAAATATAATAAAAACAAAAAATGCACCTTGGTAATTGTTTATTTAAACACTTTGAAATCTTCGTGTCGAAAAATTAAACTGACTCAGAATTTTCTTCCCTACATAAATAATCAATAATTGCAAAGGAAAGAAATTGAAAAAAAAAAGAATTTTCAAATTATAAAAGAAATATATACATTGAAGATATTCGCTCCGGCTGTGACTCGAACCCAGGCCACTCGCTTGGAAGACCAGCGGTCTAGCCATTAGGCTATCGGAGTTCTGTCGAGCGGAGTCTTACTGCCTGACTGATACTGCCTGACTGACAGACTGACTCACTGACTGACTGATACTGACTGACTGACTCACTGACTGACCGAGACTGACTGACTAACTGCCTGACTGACTGAGACTGGACTGACTGACTGACTGACTGACTGACTGACTAACTGACTGACTGAGACTGACTGACTGACTGCTTGACTCTCTGACTGGCTATTTCACTGACTGACTGAATGACTAAATGACTGACTGACACTGACTGACTGACTGCTTGACTACCTGACTGACTGCTTGACTGACTAACTGACTGGACAGGACTGACCGACTGACTGACTGACAGACTGACTGAATAAGGATGACTGACAGACTGACTGAATAAGGCTGACTGACTGACTGACTGACAGACTGACTGAATAAGGCTGACCGACTGACTGACTGCCTGACTGACTGACTGACTGAATGACTGACTGACTGACTGACCGAGACTGACTGACTGACTGACTGAGACTGGACTGGACTGACTGACTGACTGACTGACTGAGACTGACTGACTGCTTTAGTGACTAACTGACTGCACAGGACTGACCGACTGATTGACTGACTGACTGCCTGACTGACTGACTGACTGAATGACTGACTGACTGAGACTAAATGACTGACTGCTTGACTGACTGGCTGAAGGACTAACTGACTGACTGAGTGACTGACTGACTGGACTGACTGACTGAGACTGAATGACTGAGTGCTTGACTGATTGACTGTCAGACTGACTGACTGACTTCGCAAAAGGGAAAAATAAAAAAAAAAGAATTATAAAATTAGAAAAAAATATTTGCATTTAAGATTTCCTTTCCGGCCGGGACTCGAACCCAGTACCACGCGCTAGGAGCCCAACGGTCTAGCCATTAGGCTATCGGAGCTCTGTCGATGGAAGTCTTAAATATAATAAAAACAAAAAATGCACCTTGGTAATTATTGATTCAAACACTTTGAAATTTACAGGTCGAATAATTAAACTGACTCAGAATTTTTCTCTCTACATAAATAATCAATATTCGCAAAAGAGAAAAATTAAAAAAAAAGAAGAAGGAATTTCAAATTAGAAACTAAAAGTATACATTGAAGATTTTCGTTCAGGCTGGGACTCGAACCCAGGGCCACTCGCTTGGAAGCCTAACACTCTAGCCATTAGTCTATGGGAGCTCTGTCGGTGGGAGTTTTAAATATAATAAAAACAAAAAATGCACCTTGGTAATTGTTTATTTAAACACTTTGAAATCTTCGTGTCGAAAAATTAAACTGACTCAGAATTTTCTTCCCTACATAAATAATCAATAATTGCAAAGGAAAGAAATTGAAAAAAAAAAGAATTTTCAAATTAGAAAAGAAATATATACATTGAAGATATTCGCTCCGGCTGGGACTCGAACCCAGGCCACTCGCTTGGAAGACCAGCGGTCTAGCCATTAGGCTATCGGAGTTCTGTCGAGCGGAGTCTTACTGCCTGACTGATACTGCCTGACTGACAGACTGACTCACTGACTGACTGATACTGACTGACTGACTCACTGACTGACCGAGACTGACTGACTAACTGCCTGACTGACTGAGACTGGACTGACTGACTGACTGACTGACTGACTGACTAACTGACTGACTGACTGACTGCTTGACTCTCTGACTGGCTATTTCACTGACTGACTGAATGACTAAATGACTGACTGACACTGACTGACTGACTGCTTGACTACCTGACTGACTGCTTGACTGACTAACTGACTGGACAGGACTGACCGACTGACTGACTGACAGACTGACTGAATAAGGATGACTGACAGACTGACTGAATAAGGCTGACTGACTGACTGACTGACAGACTGACTGAATAAGGCTGACCGACTGACTGACTGCCTGACTGACTGACTGACTGAATGACTGACTGACTGACTGACCGAGACTGACTGACTGACTGACTGACTGAGACTGGACTGGACTGACTGACTGACTGACTGACTGAGACTGACTGACTGCTTTAGTGACTAACCTACTGCACAGGACTGACCGACTGACTGACTGACTGACTGCCTGACTGACTGACTGACTGAATGACTGACTGACTGAGACTAAATGACTGACTGCTTGACTGACTGGCTGAAGGACTAACTGACTGACTGAGTGACTGACTGACTGGGCTGACTGACTGAGACTGAATGACTGAGTGCTTGACTGATTGACTGTCAGACTGACTGACTGACTTCGCAAAAGGGAAAAATAAAAAAAAAAGAATTATAAAATTAGAAAAAAATATTTGCATTTAAGATTTCCTTTCCGGCCGGGACTCGAACACAGTACCACGCGCTAGGAACCCAACGGTCTAGCCATTAGGCTATCGGAGCTCTGTCGATGGAAGTCTTAAATATAAGAAAAACAAAAAATGCACCTTGGTAATTATTGATTCAAACACTTTGAAATTTACAGGTCGAATAATTAAACTGACTCAGAATTTTTCTCCCTACATAAATAATCAATATTCGCAAAAGAGAAAAATTAAAAAAAAAAGAAGAAGGAATTTCAAATTAGAAACTAAAAGTATACATTGAAGATTTTCGTTCAGGCTGGGACTCGAACCCAGGGCCACTCGCTTGGAAGCCTAACACTCTAGCCATTAGTCTATGGGAGCTCTGTCGGTGGGAGTTTTAAATATAATAAAAACAAAAAATGCACCTTGGTAATTGTTTATTTAAACACTTTGAAATCTTCGTGTCGAAAAATTAAACTGACTCAGAATTTTCTTCCCTACATAAATAATCAATAATTGCAAAGGAAAGAAATTGAAAAAAAAAAGAATTTTCAAATTATAAAAGAAATATATACATTGAAGATATTCGCTCCGGCTGGGACTCGAACCCAGGCCACTCGCTTGGAAGACCAGCGGTCTAGCCATTAGGCTATCGGAGTTCTGTCGAGCGGAGTCTTACTGCCTGACTGATACTGCCTGACTGACAGACTGACTCACTGACTGACTGATACTGACTGACTGACTCACTGACTGACCGAGACTGACTGACTAACTGCCTGACTGACTGAGACTGGACTGACTGACTGACTGACTGACTGACTGACTAACTGACTGACTGAGACTGACTGACTGACTGCTTGACTCTCTGACTGGCTATTTCACTGACTGACTGAATGACTAAATGACTGACTGACACTGACTGACTGACTGCTTGACTACCTGACTGACTGCTTGACTGACTAACTGACTGGACAGGACTGACCGACTGACTGACTGACAGACTGACTGAATAAGGATGACTGACAGACTGACTGAATAAGGCTGACTGACTGACTGACTGACAGACTGACTGAATAAGGCTGACCGACTGACTGACTGCCTGACTGAATAAGGCTGACCGACTGACTGACTGCCTGACTGACTGACCGAGACTGACTGACTGACTGACCGAGACTGACTGACAGACTGACTGACTGAGACTGACTGACTGCTTTAGTGACTAACTGACTGCACAGGACTGACCGACTGACTGACTGACTGACTGCCTGACTGACTGACTGACTGACTGACTGAGACTAAATGACTGACTGCTTGACTGACTGGCTGAAGGACTAACTGACTGACTGAGTGACTGACTGACTGGACTGACTGACTGAGACTGAATGACTGAGTGCTTGACTGATTGACTGTCAGACTGACTGACTGACTTCGCAAAAGGGAAAAATAAAAAAAAAAGAATTATAAAATTAGAAAAAAATATTTGCATTTAAGATTTCCTTTCCGGCCGGGACTCGAACCCAGTACCACGCGCTAGGAGCCCAACGGTCTAGCCATTAGGCTATCGGAGCTCTGTCGATGGAAGTCTTAAATATAATAAAAACAAAAAATGCACCTTGGTAATTATTGATTCAAACACTTTGAAATTTACAGGTCGAATAATTAAACTGACTCAGAATTTTTCTCCCTACATAAATAATCAATATTCGCAAAAGAGAAAAATAAAAAAAAAAAGAAGAAGGAATTTCAAATTAGAAACTAAAAGTATACATTGAAGATTTTCGTTCAGGCTGGGACTCGAACCCAGGGCCACTCGCTTGGAAGCCTAACACTCTAGCCATTAGTCTATGGGAGCTCTGTCGGTGGGAGTTTTAAATATAATAAAAACAAAAAATGAACCTTGGTAATTGTTTATTTAAACACTTTGAAATCTTTGTGTCGAAAAATTAAACTGACTCAGAATTTTCTTCCCTACATAAATAATCAATAATTGCAAAGGAAAGAAATTGAAAAAAAAAAGAATTTTCAAATTAGAAAAGAAATATATACATTGAAGATATTCGCTCCGGCTGGGACTCGAACCCAGGCCACTCGCTTGGAAGACCAGCGGTCTAGCCATTAGGCTATCGGAGTTCTGTCGAGCGGAGTCTTACTGCCTGACTGATACTGCCTGACTGACAGACTGACTCACTGACTGACTGATACTGACTGACTGACTCACTGACTGACCGAGACTGACTGACTAACTGCCTGACTGACTGAGACTGGACTGACTGACTGACTGACTGACTAACTGACTGACTGAGACTGACTGACTGACTGCTTGACTCTCTGACTGGCTATTTCACTGACTGACTGAATGACTAAATGACTGACTGACACTGACTGACTGACTGCTTGACTACCTGACTGACTGCTTGACTGACTAACTGACTGGACAGGACTGACCGACTGACTGACTGACAGACTGACTGAATAAGGATGACTGACAGACTGACTGAATAAGGCTGACTGACTGACTGACTGACAGACTGACTGAATAAGGCTGACCGACTGACTGACTGCCTGACGGACTGACTGAATGACTGACTGACTGACTGACCGAGACTGACTGACTGACTGACTGAGACTGGACTGGACTGACTGACTGACTGCACAGGACTGACCGACTGACTGACTGACTGACTGCCTGACTGACTGACTGAGACTAAATGACTGACTGCTTGACTGACTGGCTGAAGGACTAACTGACTGACTGAGTGACTGACTGACTGGACTGACTGACTGAGACTGAATGACTGAGTGCTTGACTGATTGACTGTCAGACTGACTGACTGACTTCGAAAAAGGGAAAAATAAAAAAAAAGAATTATAAAATTAGAAAAAAATATTTGCATTTAAGATTTCCTTTCCGGCCGGGACTCGAACCCAGTACCACGCGCTAGGAACCCAACGGTCTAGCCATTAGGCTATCGGAGCTCTGTCGATGGAAGTCTTAAGGCTCTTCTAAACCTCTCCGTAAAATCAGATTCGACGAAAACACGAAATCTGTGGCAACACAGGGGGTGTATTTGGGAGGGTCTAACTCGATTTTTTTGCACTGCTAATTGGTCAGATTTCATGATGGACAACGTCAATCATTGAGTTGTTGAAAGGACAGTCGTAAATCTAAGCTGTCCCCATCGGTACTTTACGGTCGGACGAGGGCAGGGAGCGAGCTAAGAAGGATTCTGTTCCAAAACATGTCCCCCATCCCCTCCGGCCTGTTTCCCACCACGACAACAGATCGGGTAGAAGGGTGTAGTATGAGGATGAAGAAAAAAGAATCCAATTCTCCTATTCTATTCTACCACCCTTCTCACTTTTACTTGAAAACTTTGGAACCGCGGGACAATTCTACACATTTACTCTTCGAATCGAATTCTGTATTTGTTTTGCAATTCATGGGCGGCATAATCTTCGTTTTTTTTTTATTTGTTTTATATTTATTCGTTCAGTTCATTCATTTATGTATTTTTCAATATATAATTGAGGGGGAGAGGGCGAGCGGAACACTGATGATCTTTATAACTTTATCGATAAAAGATTGCTTTGCTTTTTACAGAAATTTCTGAAACTATTCTTGAAAAGAAAAGCAAATTAATCATAGAAAAATGTCGAAGAATTTCTGCGGATGTCGGTGTGAGCATAAAATAAAAACATTTGGTAGTTGTGTAGTTAGGTTTGCTGATAGCTAGTTTGATGAATGTTACAATTAATAAAAAGGCATAAATAGTAAATCTTTCGAAAACAATCGCGCCCTGTATAAGGATTTTCTGTGCAGTTTTTAATTAGAAAATTATGCTTTTGTTTTGTCTATGAATTTTCTGCGCATCAAAAGAGGAAATAAAGAAACTGACGAATCTGCATGTTGGCACGATAGAAAACAGGAAAAGAAAAAAAAATGCTGTTGTCTTGTTAGTGATCAGAAGGATACCATATTACAAGTGGCGCACATGAATTTTTTAAAGGGAGGGTCCAAGGTCGAAAGTCTCATTCCATTATTACGCCGTCAAACATATTGACTTGATTTTATCGATTTCCGAGAACAAAAAACAGTAAAAAATAAGCTAATGAATAAATAATTAGCATTAAGTAAAGAAATAACCAGAAATTAAATAATTTACGCTTTTATTTTTCTCATAATAAAAAAATGAATTCAAGTTCAAAGGATCTCATTTCAATTTGTAATCACAAAACTAAAAACATACTTATTACTGTGTATTCATTTATAATCCCCATTCTTCTTCTCATAGGCTAAGTGCACAATATTTTAAAAAATCTCTTAACATGCGGGTTTTATTTTTTCACTTATTAAAACAGAAGTTATTGTAACCTTTGTTTGAAATTATTTCACGCACAAAATATAGAATCGTAATCGATCGGGGAAAAAAGCAAGACATATGGGAGGGGTCCTGACCCCCTGGACCCTAGTGTGCGCCACTGATAAATACCCACTAAGGTTTTCATTATTTATACACGTGTACTAAATAATTAGAATGAAATGACACCTCTCAGTAATGCTAAAAGCAAATTATTGCAGAGCTTAGTATTTTTGACAGTTGCATGCAGAATCAACGCTTGATTTAAATCTGAGGAAAGCCATGTTACTGCGTACAAAAGCCCTTTATCACGCTCTGAATGTAAATTGGGAATTTTACTGTTGTTTTTCTTGGATAAAAGCCTACTTCAATTCAAACTTTCGTCGATGTGCCTATTCATCAACATTTTAAGATAATTTCAATTCATTGAGCGTATTGCTAAAAGAATAAAAATTATATGTTCACAAATTTTACCAATGCATATAATAAAACGTAAGTAATTGAACTCTAATGGTTTAAACATACTTCGAAAGAATGAATGAAGTGTAAGAAAGCGTACAGTGGTTCAAAATAGTCAGCAAGTGGTATTTAGGAATTTCCGTATCATAAAAATTTGACTTCTTGATCTTGAGGCAAAGAATGTTTTTTTCTTTAAGTTTGACACTATCTGTTATTTAAACATTTTGTTCACATAGTAGGAAATAAATAAAATTCCTTATGAAAATAGAGTGGCGTTAAACAATATGAGTAGCACAGTATACAAATGAAAAACGTTATCTATCATGAAAGCGTCTCGAAAAATATTTACGTGTACCAACAACTACGCTGTTGTAAAAAGATTGCCATCAATCATGAAACGAGAAAAAAAAATCCTAAAAAAAGGAAGGAACATGGTTTTGTTAATATTTTCGAAAAATATTTTCGTTTAGAGTTGAAAACTGTCATATGACAAAAAGAAAAAAAAAATGCATCGATTCAATGAATCAAATGTATGATCATGTTCAATATCGAGAATTATAGGAAAAAATAGATTGCAAAAGACACAAAATTAAATAAGCATTATTCGAAAGGAGAGACAGTGAGGCACTCAATTTATGTGCCGAATTAATTATCACTATGAGGAACTTTCTTGTTCCCAGTCTCATTCGCTGTACGCAAAAGAGAAGACTTGTTTATCCAAAGTGGGGAAACAAAGTGCAAAAGGTGAGAAAAAATTATACATGAAATCAAATGAATTGATATCGTTCCATCTTCAGTATTGGAGGCAAACAAAATAATATGAAAATTCAAAAAAAAAAAAAAAATGAGCAAGGAAAAATAGTACTGTGGCCCTAAATTACTGTGACAGTATCACCATACTAAACTTTCTTGTTCGTAGCCTCATTTCTTTTCATGCAGTCACGATGATTGACAAATTCGGATTGCAAAAATAAACTTCATGTAACATGAAAAGATTTCGGAAAATGCATTGTAAATTGTGAATAGAGTTCTTTGATTGTGAGCATGCGCAAATGATCAAGACGAAAGTTCAACTAATGATACTTCTTGAAATATGGAGAATGTTTTTGATATGAAGTGCTGCTGGCGTCATTGCTTTCTGGATTCTTTGAAAAAAATACTTTCAATTAGTGTTTTAAAGAGCCATTTGGGCGGAAAAAAGCATCACTTTATACATGAAATTGAATGAAGCAAATATGACCTTGTTCCATCTTGAGTATTGGAGGCAAACAAAATAATATGAAAATTCAAAAAAAAAAAAAAAAAAGAGCGAGGAAAGAGTACTGTAGCCCTAAATTACTGTGATAGTATCACCACACTGATCTTTCTTGTTCGTAGTTTCATTTCTTTTTCATGCAGTCACGATGATTGACAAATTCGCCCTGCAAAATTCGTATTGCTTTCTTGATTCTTAGAAAAAATATACTTTCAACTGGGGTTTTAAAGAGCCATTTGGGCGGAAAAAAAAGCACCAATTTATTCATAAAATTGAAGGAACCGAATATGATCCTGTTCCATGTTGAGTGTTGGAGGCAAACAAAATAATATGAAAATTTAAAAAAAAAAATGATCGGAGAAAAAAGGTTGTGAGGTACAAGGGCGGATTCAGGGGAGGGTCAAAGGGTCAGCCGACCCCCTGTGAGAAGAATGTCATTATGATTATTATTAAACTTCAATTCTTTACATCCGAAAAAATAGTACATGGAATCAATGTCAAATTTTTTTTTTTTTTGCTCGGTTCTGTAAGGTAGTTCTTTTTAGCGCGTCATAATTCAAAGAATTGACTGGATTTGTTTACTGAGGCATTGCTATTTTGATTTCTTTGTTCATTTTCAAAAGCGCAAATTTCTCTAATGAGCTTAACTTTTTCCCCAGTTCTCCTCCCCCTCAAACCACATGTTGTGCGTGTTATGGGTGCTTTTTATTACTATTTATAGATGTTATCTCATATAACCAAAGCTTACGGTGACATGACCAGCATATCTGCCGAAAAAAATGTGACTTTTGATGAAAGTTTGAGGGAATATGATCCATGGCTCAGGCTGTGGCATTGAAAATTTAGGGGGAGGGGAGGTAATTTGAATGGGTTTTGATTTGGGGGGGAGGGGAGTGCTTCGTAGCATATGAGGCGGTACACTCTCCTGCATGGAATGATGGGCAACCCTGATTAACTGCTACTTTTTTACGTAGGAATAATAACGATATCCATTGAAACTTGACCCCCCTTACAAAAAGTTCTGGATCCGCCCCTGTTGATGTACTAAATCATACTTGCTGATGACAGTATCACCGTACTGAGCTTTCATGTTCGCAGTCTCATTTCTTTTTCATGCAGTCACGATGATTGACAAATTCGCATTGCAAAAATAAACTTTATATAACCTGAAAAGAGTTTGGAAAATGCATTGTAAATTGTGAATAGAGTTCTTTGATTGTGAGCATGCGCAAATGATCAAGACGAAAGTTCAACTGATGATACTTCTTGTACTAGCGAGAATTATTTTGATATGAAGTGCTGCAGGCGTCATTGCTTTGTTGATTCTTTGAAAAAATACTTCCACTTGAGGTTTTAAATAGCTATCTGGCGGAAAAGCATCATTTTATACATGAAATTGATTGAATCAAATATGATCCTGTTCCACCTTGAGTATTGGAGGAAAACAAAATAATATGAAAATTTCAATAACATTGATCGTAGAAAAAAGGTTGTGAGGTACTAAATTACTTGCTGATGGCTGTATCACCACACTCGACTTTCCTTGTTCGCAGTCTTATTTCTTTTTCACGCAGTTGCGAAGATAGACAAATTCGCTTTGCAAAAATCGACTTTATGTAACATCAAAAGAGTTCGGAAAATGCATTGTAAATTGTGAATAGAGTTCTTTGATTGTGAGCCTGCGCAAATGATCAAGACGAAAATAAAAGTAATGATAATTATTGAAATATGTACAATCTTTAAAGGAGAAGCATTTTGATACGAGGTGCTGACTTTGATGATTCTTCGAAAAAATACTTTCACCTGTGGCTCTAAAGTCACAGGGGAGGAAAAAATGCATGAAATTGTGTATGTATATATATATATATATATATATATATATATATATATATATATATATATATATATATATACATATATACATACATACATACACACATACATACATACATACATACATACATATATATATATATTGGATTAATCAAATGTGATCCCTTTCCATTTTGAGTATAGGAGGAACACAAAATAATATGAAAATTTAAAAAAACAATTATCTGGGAAAAAGATAGATACTAGCTGATGAGAGTATTACCATAGTGAACTTTCTTGTTCGCAGTCTCCTTCTTTCCTTTTTTTTCACACAATTATAATGACTGATAAATTGATATTGTAAATAAAAAAAATAATAAAAAGAAAAACCTTTATCTAAAATGAAACATTAAAGAGTTCGAAAAAACCATTGTGAATTAAGAGAGTAGATCCATGGTCGCGCCGTCCTTATGTGCGAGGTCGTGAGGCGCACTACGGCGCCAGAGTCAAAACGGCGCCTTTCACTACCAATCAAAAATGTTCCAAATGGGGGGAATCTCTCCAACCAAAGAAGGAAAAAAAAGAACTTTTCATTATATCCAGTATCCAACAGGGCCCGCTCAGCCCAAAGTGATGTCCAGGCCCTGGCAAAATTTGGTGCCCCCTCTCACAGGAATATCTGCAATTTTTTTGTGTGGAAGTTTTCAAAAACGGGAAGAAATAAAGAAATTTACCCCCATTTTGGAGCTCCTAAAATTGTGGTGCCCAGGTCCATGGACCTACCAGACCGTGAGTTCATCAGGCCTTGATTATATATCCTATGGTGGCGGAGAAATTACACTGCTCACTGAAACAAGCAATCCTCTCGCTGCCTATCTAAAATGAAAAATTATTGCCATGTTGTGTGTCTAAACATGCTTTTCAAGAGTGCAATCTTTTACACTGAAATCACGTGATGCTAGTTAATGCATACATCAGCATTTTTCTTCTTCATGTGGAGGCGTGAATGCTGTTTAGGGTTGTACACGAAGCTGAACATATGAGGCGCGAGAAATTTTCTATTCTTCATTTTGGATCTTGAGGAGAATATGTTGTACTATAATTTGTGCAATATATCTCTTTGTGATTTTAAATTATTGCTCGCGGAAATTCGACTATTTCATTTTATCATACATAAAAATTATGGTAAGTGTATTTGCATATATTTTACTTGTGCGTAATATTTGTATATTGTAGACTACAATTTTGGCTAACTTTTTAGTTCCAAAAAGTAACTACTTGACCATAATTACTCGATTCCTCTCCCCCTCCTTTTTTTTTAACTATTTGTGTGTCAGAAAAAGAGCTTTGGACAATGTACTTGTTTTAGATATCATATTCAATGCCTTCCGTATTTTAGAATTGTTAATATTTGAAATATTTTCTTTTTCCTAAACGCATTAGCATATCAGAGGAACTACTGAACTCGAAATAAGTTCGAGATATGAAGTGAAACTGTAATCACACACGTGCACTGTAATCCAAAATTAAATACACATTTTTTTCAAAATCAATTAAATGACAAACGTATTTTTTTCTACGTCACATTGGTCTACAAAACGTCAATCCAGCTGTTAACTATATTTTCGCCGAACGCCACTGCATAAAGGCGCTCAAAAGACATTTGCACAACGGCGTTGATCAGGCTTGGCGCGGACCTGAGTAGAGCTCTTTGATCTTGGTTATGCGCAAATGATTAAGACAAAAGTTCAAGCAATGACAATTCTTGAAATATGTATATGAATCTTCAAACGAGAAGACTCACATTTTTTCCCATTATAAGATGCAGTAATTTACACAGATTCTTTAAACAAAATAACTTCTACACTCAAACGGTGTACTTATATTAAAACAGCATTGAAAAATATATCACCTAAATAATTTCAAAAACTTATCGAGGAACTCGAAAAAAGAAAAAAAAATGCGTTTTCTTTTTAGAACGGATGTCACCGTCGAGTCACATAGATACAAGACCAACACAAAAAACGACAAAGAATGAATGGTCATTAGTAGGGATCCAGTTTATTGCCTGGCGAGGCCTGTGGCGAGGCAGAGGGGAAAAGCGGAGAAGCAGCCAAAGACCCTGGGGGAGAAGAGAAAGTGGTCCCTCAAAGTGGGGTGTGGGGGGGAAATGGGTGTGGTCTGGTGGAAGGCGTGTCTTTCGCAGTTTTTCTCAATTTTTCGAAAATAAGGCTTTACTCCGTGGAGAATATCAAAAGAACAAATTGTCTCAGAAACAAACTCAAAATATGTTTTTAAAGAGAAATGTTCAATCTCTTGCGCTCCTTTTTCCGTTTTTCCATATCATTTTTCAAACGTGTGAAAATAGTCGTTTAAAGTTTTAAAATGTTATTAAAAAAATTTCAAAATAACTACAGAAAAAATAAAAAAGAGCATCTCTAGTTCTAAGTCATAGCCATCGTTTAAAACAAACCGCATGAAAATATTCCAGTAATTTCTCGTGTTATGCTTTGTATAGGTAGCAGATTTTCCCGTAGAGAAAGCATTAGCGTCGAAAACCAAGATGGACGGTATAGAAGAGCCTTAAATATAATAAAAACAAAAAATGCACCTTGGTAATTATTGATTCAAACACTTTGAAATTTACAGGTCGAATAATTAAACTGACTCAGAATTTTTCTCCCTACATAAATAATCAATATTCGCAAAAGAGAAAAATTAAAAAAAAAAGAAGAAGGAATTTCAAATTAGAAACTAAAAGTATACATTGAAGATTTTCGTTCAGGCTGGGACTCGAACCCAGGGCCACTCGCTTGGAAGCCTAACACTCTAGCCATTATTCTATGGGAGCTCTGTCGGTGGGAGTTTTAAATATAATAAAAACAAAAAATGCACCTTGGTAATTGTTTATTTAAACACTTTGAAATCTTCGTGTCGAAAAATTAAACTGACTCAGAATTTTCTTCCCTACATAAATAATCAATAATTGCAAAGGAAAGAAATTGAAAAAAAAAAGAATTTTCAAATTATAAAAGAAATATATACATTGAAGATATTCGCTCCGGCTGGGACTCGAACCCAGGCCACTCGCTTTTAAGACCAGCGGTCTAGCCATTAGGCTATCGGAGTTCTGTCGAGCGGAGTCTTACTGCCTGACTGATACTGCCTGACTGACAGACTGACTCACTGACTGACTGATACTGACTGACTGACTCACTGACTGACCGAGACTGACTGACTAACTGCCTGACTGACTGAGACTGGACTGACTGACTGACTGACTGACTAACTGACTGACTGAGACTGACTGACTGACTGCTTGACTCTCTGACTGGCTATTTCACTGACTGACTGAATGACTAAATGACTGACTGACACTGACTGACTGACTGCTTGACTACCTGACTGACTGCTTGACTGACTAACTGACTGGACAGGACTGACCGACTGACTGACTGACAGACTGACTGAATAAGGATGACTGACAGACTGACTGAATAAGGATGACTGACAGACTGACTGAATAAGGCTGACTGACTGACTGACTGACAGACTGACTGAATAAGGCTGACCGACTGACTGACTGCCTGACTGACTGACTGACTGAATGACTGACTGACTGACTGACCGAGACTGACTGACTGACTGACTGAGACTGGACTGGACTGACTGACTGACTGACTGACTGAGACTGACTGACTGCTTTAGTGACTAACTGACTGCACAGGACTGACCGACTGACTGACTGACTGACTGCCTGACTGACTGACTGACTGAATGACTGACTGACTGAGACTAAATGACTGACTGCTTGACTGACTGGCTGAAGGACTAACTGACTGACTGAGTGACTGACTGCTTGACTGATTGACTGTCAGACTGACTGACTGACTTCGCAAAAGGGAAAAATAAAAAAAAAAGAATTATAAAATTAGAAAAAAATATTTGCATTTAAGATTTCCTTTCCGGCCGGGACTCGAACCCAGTACCACGCGCTAGGAACCCAACGGTCTAGCCATTAGGCTATCGGAGCTCTGTCGATGGAAGTCTTAAATATAATAAAAACAAAAAATGCACCTTGGTAATTATTGATTCAAACACTTTGAAATTTACAGGTCGAATAATTAAACCGACTCAGAATTTTTCTCCCTACATAAATAATCAATATTCGCATAAGAGAAAAATTAAAAAAAAAAGAAGAAGGAATTTCAAATTAGAAACTAAAAGTATACATTGAAGATTTTCGTTCAGGCTGGGACTCGAACCCAGGGCCACTCGCTTGGAAGCCTAACACTCTAGCCATTAGTGTATGGGAGCTCTGTCGGTGGGAGTTTTAAATATAATAAAAACAAAAAATGCACCTTGGTAATTGTTTATTTAAACACTTTGAAATCTTCGTGTCGAAAAATTAAACTGACTCAGAATTTTCTTCCCTACATAAATAATCAATAATTGCAAAGGAAAGAAATTGAAAAAAAAAAGAATTTTCAAATTATAAAAGAAATATATACATTGAAGATATTCGCTCCGGCTGGGACTCGAACCCAGGCCACTCGCTTGGAAGACCAGCGGTCTAGCCATTAGGCTATCGGAGTTCTGTCGAGCGGAGTCTTACTGCCTGACTGATACTGCCTGACTGACAGACTGACTCACTGACTGACTGATACTGACTGACTGACTCACTGACTGACCGAGACTGACTGACTAACTGCCTGACTGACTGAGACTGGACTGACTGACTGACTGACTGACTGACTGACTGACTAACTGACTGACTGAGACTGACTGACTGACTGCTTGACTCTCTGACTGGCTATTTCACTGACTGACTGAATGACTAAATGACTGAATGACTAAATGACTGACTGACACTGACTGACTGACTGCTTGACTACCTGACTGACTGCTTGACTGACTAACTGACTGGACAGGACTGACCGACTGACTGACTGACAGACTGACTGAATAAGGATGACTGACAGACTGACTGAATAAGGCTGACTGACTGACTGACTGACAGACTGACTGAATAAGGCTGACCGACTGACTGACTGCCTGACTGACTGACTGACTGAATGACTGACTGACTGACTGACCGAGACTGACTGACTGACTGACTGAGACTGGACTGGACTGACTGACTGACTGACTGACTGAGACTGACTGACTGCTTTAGTGACTAACTGACTGCACAGGACTGACCGACTGACTGACTGACTGACTGCCTGACTGACTGACTGACTGAATGACTGACTGACTGAGACTAAATGACTGACTGCTTGACTGACTGGCTGAAGGACTAACTGACTGACTGAGTGACTGACTGACTGGACTGACTGACTGAGACTGAATGACTGAGTGCTTGACTGATTGACTGTCAGACTGACTGACTGACTTCGCAAAAGGGAAAAATAAAAAAAAAAGAATTATAAAATTAGAAAAAAAATATTTGCATTTAAGATTTCCTTTCCGGCCGGGACTCGAACCCAGTACCACGCGCTAGGAACCCAACGGTCTAGCCATTAGGCTATCGGAGCTCTGTCGATGGAAGTCTTAAATATAATAAAAACAAAAAATGCACCTTGGTAATTATTGATTCAAACACTTTGAAATTTACAGGTCGAATAATTAAACTGACTCAGAATTTTTCTCCCTACATAAATAATCAATATTCGCAAAAGAGAAAAATTAAAAAAAAAAGAAGAAGGAATTTCAAATTAGAAACTAAAAGTATACATTGAAGATTTTCGTTCAGGCTGGGACTCGAACCCAGGGCCACTCGCTTGGAAGCCTAACACTCTAGCCATTAGTCTATGGGAGCTCTGTCGGTGGGAGTTTTAAATATAATAAAAACAAAAAATGCACCTTGGTAATTGTTTATTTAAACACTTTGAAATCTTCGTGTCGAAAAATTAAACTGACTCAGAATTTTCTTCCCTACATAAATAATCAATAATTGCAAAGGAAAGAAATTGAAAAAAAAAAGAATTTTCAAATTATAAAAGAAATATATACATTGAAGATATTCGCTCCGGCTGGGACTCGAACCCAGGCCACTCGCTTGGAAGACCAGCGGTCTAGCCATTAGGCTATCGGAGTTCTGTCGAGCGGAGTCTTACTGCCTGACTGATACTGCCTGACTGACAGACTGACTCACTGACTGACTGATACTGACTGACTGACTCACTGACTGACCGAGACTGACTGACTAAGTGCCTGACTGACTGAGACTGGACTGACTGACTGACTGACTGACTGACTGACTGACTAACTGACTGACTGAGACTGACTGACTGACTGCTTGACTCTCTGACTGGCTATTTCACTGACTGACTGAATGACTAAATGACTGACTGACACTGACTGACTGACTGCTTGACTACCTGACTGACTGCTTGACTGACTAACTGACTGGACAGGACTGACCGACTGACTGACTGACAGACTGACTGAATAAGGATGACTGACAGACTGACTGAATAAGGCTGACTGACTGACTGACTGACAGACTGACTGAATAAGGCTGACCGACTGACTGACTGCCTGACTGACTGACTGACTGAATGACTGACTGACTGACTGACCGAGACTGACTGACTGACCGAGACTGACTGACTGACTGACTGAGACTGGACTGGACTGACTGACTGACTGACTGACTGAGACTGACTGACTGCTTTAGTGACTAACTGACTGCACAGGACTGACCGACTGACTGACTGACTGACTGCCTGACTGACTGACTGACTGAATGACTGACTGACTGAGACTAAATGACTGACTGCTTGACTGACTGGCTGAAGGACTAACTGACTGACTGAGTGACTGACTGACTGGACTGACTGACTGAGACTGAATGACTGAGTGCTTGACTGATTGACTGTCAGACTGACTGACTGACTTCGCAAAAGGGAAAAATAAAAAAAAAAAGAATTATAAAATTAGAAAAAAATATTTGCATTGAAGATTTCCTTTCCGGCCGGGACTCGAACCCAGTACCACGCGCTAGGAGCCCAACGGTCTAGCCATTAGGCTATCGGAGCTCTGTCGATGGAAGTCTTAAATATAATAAAAACAAAAAATGCGCCTTGGTAATTATTGATTCAAACACTTTGAAATTTACAGGTCGAATAATTAAACTGACTCAGAATTTTTCTCCCTACATAAATAATCAATATTCGCAAAAGAGAAAAATTAAAAAAAAAAGAAGAAGAAATTTCAAATTAGAAACTAAAAGTATACATTGAAGATTTTCGTTCAGGCTGGGACTCGAACCCAGGGCCACTCGCTTGGAAGCCTAACACTCTAGGCATTAGTCTATGGGAGCTCTGTCGGCGGGAGTTTTAAATATAATAAAAACAAAAAATGCACCTTGGTAATTGTTTATTTAAACACTTTGAAATCTTCGTGTCGAAAAATTAAACTGACTCAGTATTTTCTTCCCTACATAAATAATCAATAATTGCAAAGGAAAGAAATTGAAAAAAAAAGAATTTTCAAATTAGAAAAGAAATATATACATTGAAGATATTCGCTCCGGCTGGGACTCGAACCCAGGCCACTCGCTTGGAAGACCAGTGGTCTAGCCATTAGGCTATCGGAGTTCTGTCGAGCGGAGTCTTACTGCCTGACTGATACTGACTGACTGACTCACTGACTGACCGAGACTGACTGACTAACTGCCTGACTGACTGAGACTGGACTGACTGCCTGACTGACTGACTGAGACTGGACTGACTGACTGACTGACTGACTAACTGACTGACTGACTGACTGCTTGACGCTCTGACTGGCTATTTCACTGACTGACTGAATGACTAAATGACTGACTGACGCTGACTGACTGACTGCTTGACTACCTGACTGACTGCTTGACTGACTAACTGACTGGACAGGACTGACCGACTGACTGACTGACAGACTGACTGAATAAGGATGACTGACAGACTGACTGAATAAGGCTGACTGACTGACTGACTGACAGACTGACTGAATAAGGCTGACCGACTGACTGACTGCCTGACTGACTGACTGACTGAATGACTGACTGACTGACTGACCGAGACTGACTGACTGACTGACTGAGACTGGACTGGACTGACTGACTGACTGAGACTGACTGACTGCTTTAGTGACTAACTGACTGCACAGGACTGATCGACTGACTGACTGACTGACTGCCTGACTGACTGACTGACTGAATGACTGACTGACTGAGACTAAATGACTGACTGCTTGACTGACTGGCTGAAGGACTAACTGACTGACTGAGTGACTGACTGACTGGACTGACTGACTGAGACTGAATGACTGAGTGCTTGACTGATTGACTGTCAGACTGACTGACTGACTTCGAAAAAGGGAAAAATAAAAAAAAAGAATTATAAAATTAGAAAAAAATATTTGCATTTAAGATTTCCTTTCCGGCCGGGACTCTAACCCAGTACCACGCGCTAGGAACCCAACGGTCTAGCCATTAGGCTATCGGAGCTCTGTCGATGGAAGTCTTAAATATAATAAAAACAAAAAATGCACCTTGGTAATTATTGATTCAAACACTTTGAAATTTACAGGTCGAATAATTAAACTGACTCAGAATTTTTCTCCCTACATAAATAATCAATATTCGCAAAAGAGAAAAATTAAAAAAAAAAAAAGAAGAAGGAATTTCAAATTAGAAACTAAAAGTATACACTGAAGATTTTCGTTCAGGCTGGGACTCGAACCCAGGGCCACTCGCTTGGAAGCCTAACACTCTAGCCATTAGTCTATGGGAGCTCTGTCGGTGGGAGTTTTAAATATAATAAAAACAAAAAATGCACCTTGGTAATTGTTTATTTAAACACTTTGAAATCTTCGTGTCGAAAAATTAAACTGACTCAGAATTTTCTTCCCTACATAAATAATCAATAATTGCAAAGGAAAGAAATTGAAAAAAAAAGAATTTTCAAATTATAAAAGAAATATATACATTGAAGATATTCGCTCTGGCTGGGACTCGAACCCAGGCCACTCGCTTGGAAGACCAGTGGTCTAGCCATTAGGCTATCGGAGTTCTGTCGAGCGGAGTCTTACTGCCTGACTGATACTGACTGACTGACTCACTGACTGACCGAGACTGACTGACTAACTGCCTGACTGACTGAGACTGGACTGACTGACTGACTGACTGACTGAGACTGGACTGACTGACTGACTGACTGACTAACTGACTGACTGACTGACTGCTTGACGCTCTGACTGGCTATTTCACTGACTGACTGAATGACTAAATGACTGACTGAATGACTGACTGACTGACTGACCGAGACTGACTGACTGACTGACTGAGACTGGACTGGACTGACTGACTGACTGACTGACTGAGACTGACTGACTGCTTTAGTGACTAACTGACTGCACAGGACTGACCGACTGACTGACTGACTGACTGCCTGACTGACTGACTGACTAAATGACTGACTGCTTGACTGACTGGCTGAAGGACTAACTGACTGACTGAGTGACTGACTGACTGGACTGACTGACTGAGACTGAATGACTGAGTGCTTGACTGATTGACTGTCAGACTGACTGACTGACTTCGAAAAAGGGAAAAATAAAAAAAAAGAATTATAAAATTAGAAAAAAATATTTGCATTTAAGATTTCCTTTCCGGCCGGGACTCGAACCCAGTACCACGCGCTAGGAACCCAACGGTCTAGCCATTAGGCTATCGGAGCTCTGTCGATGGAAGTCTTAAATATAATACAAACAAAAAATGCACCTTGGTAATTATTGATTCAAACACTTTGAAATTTACAGGTCGAATAATTAAACTGACTCAGAATTTTTCTCCCTACATAAATAATCAATATTCGCAAAAGAGAAAAATTAAAAAAAAAAGAAGAAGGAATTTCAAATTAGAAACTAAAAGTATACATTGAAGATTTTCGTTCAGGCTGGGACTCGAACCCAGGGCCACTCGCTTGGAAGCCTAACACTCTAGCCATTAGTCTATGGGAGCTCTGTCGGTGGGAGTTTTAAATATAATAAAAACAAAAAATGCACCTTGGTAATTGTTTATTTAAACACTTTGAAATCTTCGTGTCGAAAAATTAAACTGACTCAGAATTTTCTTCCCTACATAAATAATCAATAATTGCAAAGGAAAGAAATTGAAAAAAAAAGAATTTTCAAATTAGAAAAGAAATATATACATTGAAGATATTCGCTCCGGCTGGGACTCGAACCCAGGCCACTCGCTTGGAAGACCAGCGGTCTAGCCATTAGGCTATCGGAGTTCTGTCGAGCGGAGTCTTACTGCCTGACTGATACTGCCTGACTGACAGACTGACTCACTGACTGACTGATACTGACTGACTGACTCACTGACTGACCGAGACTGACTGACTAACTGCCTGACTGACTGAGACTGGACTGACTGACTGACTGACTGACTGACTGACTAACTGACTGACTGAGACTGACTGACTGACTGCTTGACTCTCTGACTGGCTATTTCACTGACTGACTGAATGACTAAATGACTGACTGACACTGACTGACTGACTGCTTGACTACCTGACTGACTGCTTGACTGACTAACTGACTGGACAGGACTGACCGACTGACTGACTGACAGACTGACTGAATAAGGATGACTGACAGACTGACTGAATAAGGCTGACTGACTGACTGACTGACAGACTGACTGAATAAGGCTGACCGACTGACTGACTGCCTGACTGACTGACTGACTGAATGACTGACTGACTGACTGACCGAGACTGACTGACTGACTGACTGAGACTGGACTGACTGACTGACTGACTGACTGACTGACTAACTGACTGACTGAGACTGACTGACTGACTGCTTGACTCTCTGACTGGCTATTTCACTGACTGACTGAATGACTAAATGACTGACTGACACTGACTGACTGAATGACTAAATGACTGACTGACACTGACTGACTGACTGCTTGACTACCTGACTGACTGCTTGACTGACTAACTGACTGGACAGGACTGACCGACTGACTGACTGACAGACTGACTGAATAAGGATGACTGACAGACTGACTGAATAAGGCTGACTGACTGACTGACTGACAGACTGACTGAATAAGGCTGACCGACTGACTGACTGCCTGACTGACTGACTGACTGATTGACTGACTGACTGACTGACCGAGACTGACTGACTGACTGACTGAGACTGGACTGGACTGACTGACTGACTGACTGACTGAGACTGACTGACTGCTTTAGTGACTAACTGACTGCACAGGACTGACCGACTGACTGACTGACTGACTGCCTGACTGACTGACTGACTGAATGACTGACTGACTGAGACTAAATGACTGACTGCTTGACTGACTGGCTGAAGGACTAACTGACTGACTGAGTGACTGACTGACTGGACTGACTGACTGAGACTGAATGACTGAGTGCTTGACTGATTGACTGTCAGACTGACTGACTGACTTCGAAAAAGGGAAAAATAAAAAAAAAGAATTATAAAATTAGAAAAAAATATTTGCATTTAAGATTTCCTTTCCGGCCGGGACTCGAACCCAGTACCACGCGCTAGGAACCCAACGGTCTAGCCATTAGGCTATCGGAGCTCTGTCAATGGAAGTCTTAAATATAATAAAAACAAAAAATGCACCTTGGTAATTATTGATTCAAACACTTTGAAATTTACAGGTCGAATAATTAAACTGACTCAGAATTTTTCTCCCTACATAAATAATCAATATTCGCAAAAGAGAAAAATTAAAAAAAAAAGAAGAAGGAATTTCAAATTAGAAACTAAAAGTATACATTGAAGATTTTCGTTCAGGCTGGGACTCGAACCCAGGGCCACTCGCTTGGAAGCCTAACACTCTAGCCATTAGTCTATGGGAGCTCTGTCGGTGGGAGTTTTAAATATAATAAAAACAAAAAATGCACCTTGGTAATTGTTTATTTAAACACTTTGAAATCTTCGTGTCGAAAAATTAAACTGACTCAGAATTTTCTTCCCTACATAAATAATCAATAATTGCAAAGGAAAGAAATTGAAAAAAAAAAGAATTTTCAAATTAGAAAAGAAATATATACATTGAAGATATTCGCTCCGGCTGGGACTCGAACCCAGGCCACTCGCTTGGAAGACCAGCGGTCTAGCCATTAGGCTATCGGAGTTCTGTCGAGCGGAGTCTTACTGCCTGACTGATACTGCCTGACTGACAGACTGACTCACTGACTGACTGATACTGACTGACTGACTCACTGACTGACCGAGACTGACTGACTAACTGCCTGACTGACTGAGACTGGACTGACTGACTGACTGACTGACTGACTGACTAACTGACTGACTGAGACTGACTGACTGACTGCTTGACTCTCTGACTGGCTATTTCACTGACTGACTGAATGACTAAATGACTGACTGACACTGACTGACTGACTGCTTGACTACCTGACTGACTGCTTGACTGACTAACTGACTGGACAGGACTGACCGACTGACTGACTGACAGACTGACTGAATAAGGATGACTGACAGACTGACTGAATAAGGCTGACTGACTGACTGACTGACAGACTGACTGAATAAGGCTGACCGACTGACTGACTGCCTGACTGACTGACTGACTGAATGACTGACTGACTGACTGACCGAGACTGACTGACTGACTGACTGAGACTGGACTGACTGACTGACTGACTGACTGACTGACTAACTGACTGACTGAGACTGACTGACTGACTGCTTGACTCTCTGACTGGCTATTTCACTGACTGACTGAATGACTAAATGACTGACTGACACTGACTGACTGACTGCTTGACTACCTGACTGACTGCTTGACTGACTAACTGACTGGACAGGACTGACCGACTGACTGACTGACAGACTGACTGAATAAGGATGACTGACAGACTGACTGAATAAGGCTGACTGACTGACTGACTGACAGACTGACTGAATAAGGCTGACCGACTGACTGACTGCCTGACTGACTGACTGACTGAATGACTGACTGACTGACTGACCGAGACTGACTGACTGACTGACTGAGACTGGACTGGACTGACTGACTGACTGACTGACTGAGACTGACTGACTGCTTTAGTGACTAACTGACTGCACAGGACTGACCGACTGACTGACTGACTGACTGCCTGACTGACTGACTGACTGAATGACTGACTGACTGAGACTAAATGACTGACTGCTTGACTGACTGGCTGAAGGACTAACTGACTGACTGAGTGACTGACTGACTGGACTGACTGACTGAGACTGAATGACTGAGTGCTTGACTGATTGACTGTCAGACTGACTGACTGACTTCGCAAAAGGGAAAAATAAAAAAAAAAGAATTATAAAATTAGAAAAAAATATTTGCATTGAAGATTTCCTTTCCGGCCGGGTCTCGAACCCAGTACCACGCGCTAGGAGCCCAACGGTCTAGCCATTAGGCTATCGGAGCTCTGTCGATGGAAGTCTTAAATATAATAAAAACAAAAAATGCACCTTGGTAATTATTGATTCAAACACTTTGAAATTTACAGGTCGAATAATTAAACTGACTCAGAATTTTTCTCCCTACATAAATAATCAATATTCGCAAAAGAGAAAAATTAAAAAAAAAAGAAGAAGAAATTTCAAATTAGAAACTAAAAGTATACATTGAAGATTTTCGTTCAGGCTGGGACTCGAACCCAGGGCCACTCGCTTGGAAGCCTAACACTCTAGCCATTAGTCTATGGGAGCTCTGTCGGTGGGAGTTTTAAATATAATAAAAACAAAAAATGCACCTTGGTAATTGTTTATTTAAACACTTTGAAATCTTCGTGTCGAAAAATTAAACTGACTCAGTATTTTCTTCCCTACATAAATAATCAATAATTGCAAAGGAAAGAAATTGAAAAAAAAAGAATTTTCAAATTAGAAAAGAAATATATACATTGAAGATATTCGCTCCGGCTGGGACTCGAACCCAGGCCACTCGCTTGGAAGACCAGTGGTCTAGCCATTAGGCTATCGGAGTTCTGTCGAGCGGAGTCTTACTGCCTGACTGATACTGACTGACTGACTCACTGACTGACCGAGACTGACTGACTAACTGCCTGACTGACTGAGACTGGACTGACTGACTGACTGACTGACTGACTGAGACTGGACTGACTGACTGACTGACTGACTAACTGACTGACTGAGACTGACTGACTGACTGCTTGACGCTCTGACTGGCTATTTCACTGACTGACTGAATGACTAAATGACTGACTGACACTGACTGACTGACTGCTTGACTACCTGACTGACTGCTTGACTGACTAACTGACTGGACAGGACTGACCGACTGACTGACTGACAGACTGACTGAATAAGGATGACTGACAGACTGACTGAATAAGGCTGACTGACTGACTGACTGACAGACTGACTGAATAAGGCTGACCGACTGACTGACTGCCTGACTGACTGACTGACTGAATGACTGACTGACTGACTGACCGAGACTGACTGACTGACTGCTTGACTACCTGACTGACTGCTTGACTGACTAACTGACTGGACAGGACTGACCGACTGACTGACTGACAGACTGACTGAATAAGGATGACTGACAGACTGACTGAATAAGGCTGACTGACTGACTGACTGACAGACTGACTGAATAAGGCTGACCGACTGACTGACTGCCTGACTGACTGACTGACTGAATGACTGACTGACTGACTGACCGAGTCTGACTGACTGACTGACTGAGACTGGACTGGACTGGCTGACTGACTGACTGACTGAGACTGACTGACTGCTTTAGTGACTAACTGACTGCACAGGACTGACCGACTGACTGACTGACTGACTGCCTGACTGACTGACTGACTGAATGACTGACTGACTGAGACTAAATGACTGACTGCTTGACTGACTGGCTGAAGGACTAACTGACTGACTGAGTGACTGACTGACTGGACTGACTGACTGAGACTGAATGACTGAGTGCTTGACTGATTGACTGTCAGACTGACTGACTGACTTCGAAAAAGGGAAAAATAAAAAAAAAAGAATTATAAAATTAGAAAAAAATATTTGCATTGAAGATTTCCTTTCCGGCCGGGACTCGAACCCAGTACCACGCGCTAGGAGCCCAACGGTCTAGCCATTAGGCTATCGGAGCTCTGTCGATGGAAGTCTTAAATATAATAAAAACAAAAAATGCACCTTGGTAATTATTGATTCAAACACTTTGAAATTTACAGGTCGAATAATTAAACTGACTCAGAATTTTTCTCCCTACATAAATAATCAATATTCGCAAAAGAGAAAAATTAAAAAAAAAAGAAGAAGAAATTTCAAATTAGAAACTAAAAGTATACATTGAAGATTTTCGTTCAGGCTGGGACTCGAACCCAGGGCCACTCGCTTGGAAGCCTAACACTCTAGCCATTAGTCTATGGGAGCTCTGTCGGTGGGAGTTTTAAATATAATAAAAACAAAAAATGCACCTTGGTAATTGTTTATTTAAACACTTTGAAATCTTCGTGTCGAAAAATTAAACTGACTCAGTATTTTCTTCCCTACATAAATAATCAATAATTGCAAAGGAAAGAAATTGAAAAAAAAAGAATTTTCAAATTAGAAAAGAAATATATACATTGAAGATATTCGCTCCGGCTGGGACTCGAACCCAGGCCACTCGCTTGGAAGACCAGTGGTCTAGCCATTAGGCTATCGGAGTTCTGTCGAGCGGAGTCTTACTGCCTGACTGATACTGACTGACTGACTCACTGACTGACCGAGACTGACTGACTAACTGCCTGACTGACTGAGACTGGACTGACTGACTGACTGACTGACTGACTGAGACTGGACTGACTGACTGACTGACTGACTAACTGACTGACTGAGACTGACTGACTGACTGCTTGACGCTCTGACTGGCTATTTCACTGACTGACTGAATGACTAAATGACTGACTGACACTGACTGACTGACTGCTTGACTACCTGACTGACTGCTTGACTGACTAACTGACTGGACAGGACTGACCGACTGACTGACTGACAGACTGACTGAATAAGGATGACTGACAGACTGACTGAATAAGGCTGACTGACTGACTGACTGACAGACTGACTGAATAAGGCTGACCGACTGACTGACTGCCTGACTGACTGACTGACTGAATGACTGACTGACTGACTGACCGAGACTGACTGACTGACTGCTTGACTACCTGACTGACTGCTTGACTGACTAACTGACTGGACAGGACTGACCGACTGACTGACTGACAGACTGACTGAATAAGGATGACTGACAGACTGACTGAATAAGGCTGACTGACTGACTGACTGACAGACTGACTGAATAAGGCTGACCGACTGACTGACTGCCTGACTGACTGACTGACTGAATGACTGACTGACTGACTGACCGAGTCTGACTGACTGACTGACTGAGACTGGACTGGACTGGCTGACTGACTGACTGACTGAGACTGACTGACTGCTTTAGTGACTAACTGACTGCACAGGACTGACCGACTGACTGACTGACTGACTGCCTGACTGACTGACTGACTGAATGACTGACTGACTGAGACTAAATGACTGACTGCTTGACTGACTGGCTGAAGGACTAACTGACTGACTGAGTGACTGACTGACTGGACTGACTGACTGAGACTGAATGACTGAGTGCTTGACTGATTGACTGTCAGACTGACTGACTGACTTCGAAAAAGGGAAAAATAAAAAAAAAAGAATTATAAAATTAGAAAAAAATATTTGCATTGAAGATTTCCTTTCCGGCCGGGACTCGAACCCAGTACCACGCGCTAGGAGCCCAACGGTCTAGCCATTAGGCTATCGGAGCTCTGTCGATGGAAGTCTTAAATATAATAAAAACAAAAAATGCACCTTGGTAATTATTGATTCAAACACTTTGAAATTTACAGGTCGAATAATTAAACTGACTCAGAATTTTTCTCCCTACATAAATAATCAATATTCGCAAAAGAGAAAAATTAAAAAAAAAAGAAGAAGAAATTTCAAATTAGAAACTAAAAGTATACATTGAAGATTTTCGTTCAGGCTGGGACTCGAACCCAGGGCCACTCGCTTGGAAGCCTAACACTCTAGCCATTAGTCTATGGGAGCTCTGTCGGTGGGAGTTTTAAATATAATAAAAACAAAAAATGCACCTTGGTAATTGTTTATTTAAACACTTTGAAATCTTCGTGTCGAAAAATTAAACTGACTCAGTATTTTCTTCCCTACATAAATAATCAATAATTGCAAAGGAAAGAAATTGAAAAAAAAAGAATTTTCAAATTAGAAAAGAAATATATACATTGAAGATATTCGCTCCGGCTGGGACTCGAACCCAGGCCACTCGCTTGGAAGACCAGTGGTCTAGCCATTAGGCTATCGGAGTTCTGTCGAGCGGAGTCTTACTGCCTGACTGATACTGACTGACTGACTCACTGACTGACCGAGACTGACTGACTAACTGCCTGACTGACTGAGACTGGACTGACTGACTGACTGACTGACTGACTGAGACTGGACTGACTGACTGACTGACTGACTAACTGACTGACTGAGACTGACTGACTGACTGCTTGACGCTCTGACTGGCTATTTCACTGACTGACTGAATGACTAAATGACTGACTGACACTGACTGACTGACTGCTTGACTACCTGACTGACTGCTTGACTGACTAACTGACTGGACAGGACTGACCGACTGACTGACTGACAGACTGACTGAATAAGGATGACTGACAGACTGACTGAATAAGGCTGACTGACTGACTGACTGACAGACTGACTGAATAAGGCTGACCGACTGACTGACTGCCTGACTGACTGACTGACTGAATGACTGACTGACTGACTGACCGAGACTGACTGACTGACTGACTGAGACTGGACTGGACTGACTGACTGACTGAGACTGACTGACTGCTTTAGTGACTAACTGACTGCACAGGACTGATCGACTGACTGACTGACTGACTGCCTGACTGACTGACTGACTGAATGACTGACTGACTGAGACTAAATGACTGACTGCTTGACTGCCTGGCTGAAGGACTAACTGACTGACTGAGTGACTGACTGACTGGACTGACTGACTGAGACTGAGTGACTGAGTGCTTGACTGATTGACTGTCAGACTGACTGACTGACTTCGCAAAAGGGAAAAATAAAAAAAAAAGAATTATAAAATTAGAAAAAAATATTTGCATTTAAGATTTCCTTTCCGGCCGGGACTCGAACCCAATACCACGCGCTAGGAACCCAACGGTCTAGCCATTAGGCTATCGGAGCTCTGTCGATGGAAGTCTTAAATATAATACAAACAAAAAATGCACCTTGGTAATTATTGATTCAAACACTTTGAAATTTACAGGTCGAATAATTAAACTGACTCAGAATTTTTCTCCCTACATAAATAATCAATATTCGCAAAAGAGAAAAATTAAAAAAAAAAGAAGAAGGAATTTCAAATTAGAAACTAAAAGTATACATTGAAGATTTTCGTTCAGGCTGGGACTCGAACCCATGGCCACTCGCTTGGAAGCCTAACACTCTAGCCATTAGTCTATGGGAGCTCTGTCGGTGGGAGTTTTAAATATAATAAAAACAAAAAATGCACCTTGGTAATTGTTTATTTAAACACTTTGAAATCTTCGTGTCGAAAAATTAAACTGACTCAGAATTTTCTTCCCTACATAAATAATCAATAATTGCAAAGGAAAGAAATTGAAAAAAAAAGAATTTTCAAATTAGAAAAGAAATATATACATTGAAGATATTCGCTCCGGCTGGGACTCGAACCCAGGCCACTCGCTTGGAAGACCAGCGGTCTAGCCATTAGGCTATCTATAATGGCTAGGTCTAGCCATAGCTAGGTCTAGCCATTAGGCTCGGAGTTCTGTCGAGCGGAGTCTTACTGCCTGACTGATACTGCCTGACTGACAGACTGACTCACTGACTGACTGATACTGACTGACTGACTCACTGACTGACCGAGACTGACTGACTAACTGCCTGACTGACTGAGACTGGACTGACTGACTGACTGACTGACTGACTGACTAACTGACTGACTGAGACTGACTGACTGACTGCTTGACTCTCTGACTGGCTATTTCACTGACTGACTGAATGACTAAATGACTGACTGACACTGACTGACTGACTGCTTGACTACCTGACTGACTGCTTGACTGACTAACTGACTGGACAGGACTGACCGACTGACTGACTGACAGACTGACTGAATAAGGATGACTGACAGACTGACTGAATAAGGCTGACTGACTGACTGACTGACAGACTGACTGAATAAGGCTGACCGACTGACTGACTGCCTGACTGACTGACTGACTGAATGACTGACTGACTGACTGACCGAGACTGACTGACTGACTGACTGAGACTGGACTGGACTGACTGACTGACTGACTGACTGAGACTGACTGACTGCTTTAGTGACTAACTGACTGCACAGGACTGACCGACTGACTGACTGACTGACTGCCTGACTGACTGACTGACTGAATGACTGACTGACTGAGACTAAATGACTGACTGCTTGACTGACTGGCTGAAGGACTAACTGACTGACTGAGTGACTGACTGACTGAGACTGAATGACTGAGTGCTTGACTGATTGACTGTCAGACTGACTGACTGACTTCGAAAAAGGGAAAAATAAAAAAAAAGAATTATAAAATTAGAAAAAAATATTTGCATTTAAGATTTCCTTTCCGGCCGGGACTAGAACCCAGTACCACGCGCTAGGAACCCAACGGTCTAGCCATTAGGCTATCGGAGCTCTGTCGATGGAAGTCTTAAATATAATAAAAACAAAAAATGCACCTTGGTAATTATTGATTCAAACACTTTGAAATTTACAGGTCGAATAATTAAACTGACTCAGAATTTTTCTCCCTACATAAATAATCAATATTCGCAAAAGAGAAAAATTTAAAAAAAAAGAAGAAGGAATTTCAAATTAGAAACTAAAAGTATACATTGAAGATTTTCGTTCAGGCTGGGACTCGAACCCAGGGCCACTCGCTTGGAAGCCTAACACTCTAGCCATTAGTCTATGGGAGCTCTGTCGGTGGGAGTTTTAAATATAATAAAAACAAAAAATGCACCTTGGTAATTGTTTATTTAAACACTTTGAAATCTTCGTGTCGAAAAATTAAACTGACTCAGTATTTTCTTCCCTACATAAATAATCAATAATTGCAAAGGAAAGAAATTGAAAAAAAAAGAATTTTCAAATTAGAAAAGAAATATATACATTGAAGATATTCGCTCCGGCTGGGACTCGAACCCAGGCCACTCGCTTGGAAGACCAGTGGTCTAGCCATTAGGCTATCGGAGTTCTGTCGAGCGGAGTCTTACTGCCTGACTGATACTGACTGACTGACTCACTGACTGACCGAGACTGACTGACTAACTGCCTGACTGACTGAGACTGGACTGACTGACTGACTGACTGACTGACTGAGACTGGACTGACTGACTGACTGACTGACTAACTGACTGACTGAGACTGACTGACTGACTGCTTGACGCTCTGACTGGCTATTTCACTGACTGACTGAATGACTAAATGACTGACTGACACTGACTGACTGACTGCTTGACTACCTGACTGACTGCTTGACTGACTAACTGACTGGACAGGACTGACGGACTGACTGACTGACAGACTGACTGAATAAGGATGACTGACAGACTGACTGAATAAGGCTGACTGACTGACTGACTGACAGACTGACTGAATAAGGCTGACCGACTGACTGACTGCCTGACTGACTGACTGACTGAATGACTGACTGACTGACTGACCGAGACTGACTGACTGACTGACTGAGACTGGACTGGACTGACTGACTGACTGAGACTGACTGACTGCTTTAGTGACTAACTGACTGCACAGGACTGATCGACTGACTGACTGACTGACTGCCTGACTGACTGACTGACTGAATGACTGACTGACTGAGACTAAATGACTGACTGCTTGACTGCCTGGCTGAAGGACTAACTGACTGACTGAGTGACTGACTGACTGGACTGACTGACTGAGACTGAGTGACTGAGTGCTTGACTGATTGACTGTCAGACTGACTGACTGACTTCGCAAAAGGGAAAAATAAAAAAAAAAGAATTATAAAATTAGAAAAAAATATTTGCATTTAAGATTTCCTTTCCGGCCGGGACTCGAACCCAATACCACGCGCTAGGAACCCAACGGTCTAGCCATTAGGCTATCGGAGCTCTGTCGATGGAAGTCTTAAATATAATACAAACAAAAAATGCACCTTGGTAATTATTGATTCAAACACTTTGAAATTTACAGGTCGAATAATTAAACTGACTCAGAATTTTTCTCCCTACATAAATAATCAATATTCGCAAAAGAGAAAAATTAAAAAAAAAAGAAGAAGGAATTTCAAATTAGAAACTAAAAGTATACATTGAAGATTTTCGTTCAGGCTGGGACTCGAACCCATGGCCACTCGCTTGGAAGCCTAACACTCTAGCCATTAGTCTATGGGAGCTCTGTCGGTGGGAGTTTTAAATATAATAAAAACAAAAAATGCACCTTGGTAATTGTTTATTTAAACACTTTGAAATCTTCGTGTCGAAAAATTAAACTGACTCAGAATTTTCTTCCCTACATAAATAATCAATAATTGCAAAGGAAAGAAATTGAAAAAAAAAGAATTTTCAAATTAGAAAAGAAATATATACATTGAAGATATTCGCTCCGGCTGGGACTCGAACCCAGGCCACTCGCTTGGAAGACCAGCGGTCTAGCCATTAGGCTATCTATAATGGCTAGGTCTAGCCATAGCTAGGTCTAGCCATTAGGCTCGGAGTTCTGTCGAGCGGAGTCTTACTGCCTGACTGATACTGCCTGACTGACAGACTGACTCACTGACTGACTGATACTGACTGACTGACTCACTGACTGACCGAGACTGACTGACTAACTGCCTGACTGACTGAGACTGGACTGACTGACTGACTGACTGACTGACTGACTAACTGACTGACTGAGACTGACTGACTGACTGCTTGACTCTCTGACTGGCTATTTCACTGACTGACTGAATGACTAAATGACTGACTGACACTGACTGACTGACTGCTTGACTACCTGACTGACTGCTTGACTGACTAACTGACTGGACAGGACTGACCGACTGACTGACTGACAGACTGACTGAATAAGGATGACTGACAGACTGACTGAATAAGGCTGACTGACTGACTGACTGACAGACTGACTGAATAAGGCTGACCGACTGACTGACTGCCTGACTGACTGACTGACTGAATGACTGACTGACTGACTGACCGAGACTGACTGACTGACTGACTGAGACTGGACTGGACTGACTGACTGACTGACTGACTGAGACTGACTGACTGCTTTAGTGACTAACTGACTGCACAGGACTGACCGACTGACTGACTGACTGACTGCCTGACTGACTGACTGACTGAATGACTGACTGACTGAGACTAAATGACTGACTGCTTGACTGACTGGCTGAAGGACTAACTGACTGACTGAGTGACTGACTGACTGGACTGACTGACTGAGACTGAATGACTGAGTGCTTGACTGATTGACTGTCAGACTGACTGACTGACTTCGAAAAAGGGAAAAATAAAAAAAAAGAATTATAAAATTAGAAAAAAATATTTGCATTTAAGATTTCCTTTCCGGCCGGGACTAGAACCCAGTACCACGCGCTAGGAACCCAACGGTCTAGCCATTAGGCTATCGGAGCTCTGTCGATGGAAGTCTTAAATATAATAAAAACAAAAAATGCACCTTGGTAATTATTGATTCAAACACTTTGAAATTTACAGGTCGAATAATTAAACTGACTCAGAATTTTTCTCCCTACATAAATAATCAATATTCGCAAAAGAGAAAAATTTAAAAAAAAAGAAGAAGGAATTTCAAATTAGAAACTAAAAGTATACATTGAAGATTTTCGTTCAGGCTGGGACTCGAACCCAGGGCCACTCGCTTGGAAGCCTAACACTCTAGCCATTAGTCTATGGGAAATCTGTCGGTGGGAGTTTTAAATATAATAAAAACAAAAAATGCACCTTGGTAATTGTTTATTTAAACACTTTGAAATCTTCGTGTCGAAAAATTAAACTGACTCAGAATTTTCTTCCCTACATAAATAATCAATAATTGCAAAGGAAAGAAATTGAAAAAAAAAAGAATTTTCAAATTAGAAAAGAAATATATACATTGAAGATATTCGCTCCGGCTGGGACCCGAACCCAGGCCACTCGCTTGGAAGACCAGCGGTCTAGCCATTAGGCTATCGGAGTTCTGTCGAGCGGAGTCTTACTGCCTGACTGATACTGCCTGACTGACAGACTGACTCACTGACTGACTGATACTGACTGACTGACTCACTGACTGACCGAGACTGACTGACTAACTTCCTGACTGACTGAGACTGGACTGACTGACTGACTGACTGACTGACTGACTAACTGACTGACTGAGACTGACTGACTGACTGCTTGACTCTCTGACTGGCTATTTCACTGACTGACTGAATGACTAAATGACTGACTGACACTGACTGACTGACTGCTTGACTACCTGACTGACTGCTTGACTGACTAACTGACTGGACAGGACTGACCGACTGACTGACAGACTGACTGAATAAGGATGACTGACAGACTGACTGAATAAGGCTGACTGACTGACTGACTGACAGACTGACTGAATAAGGCTGACCGACTGACTGACTGCCTGACTGACTGACTGACTGAATGACTGACTGCCTGACTGACCGAGACTGACTGACTGACTGACTGAGACTGGACTGGACTGACTGACTGACTGACTGACTGAGACTGACTGACTGCTTTAGTGACTAACTGACTGCACAGGACTGACCGACTGACTGCCTGACTGACTGCCTGACTGACTGACTGACTGAATGACTGACTGACTGAGACTAAATGACTGACTGCTTGACTGACTGGCTGAAGGACTAACTGACTGACTGAGTGACTGACTGACTGGACTGACTGACTGAGACTGAATGACTGAGTGCTTGACTGATTGACTGTCAGACTGACTGACTGACTTCGCAAAAGGGAAAAATAAAAAAAAAAGAATTATAAAATTAGAAAAAAATATTTGCATTTAAGATTTCCTTTCCGGCCGGGACTCGAACCCAGTACCACGCGCTAGGAGCCCAACGGTCTAGCCATTAGGCTATCGGAGCTCTGTCGATGGAAGTCTTAAATATAATAAAAACAAAAAATGCACCTTGGTAATTATTGATTCAAACACTTTGAAATTTACAGGTCGAATAATTAAACTGACTCAGAATTTTTCTCCCTACATAAATAATCAATATTCGCAAAAGAGAAAAATTAAAAAAAAAAGAAGAAGAAATTTCAAATTAGAAACTAAAAGTATACATTGAAGATTTTCGTTCAGGCTGGGACTCGAACCCAGGGCCACTCGCTTGGAAGCCTAACACTCTAGCCATTAGTCTATGGGAGCTCTGTCGGTGGGAGTTTTAAATATAATAAAAACAAAAAATACACCTTGGTAATTGTTTATTTAAACACTTTGAAATCTTCGTGTCGAAAAATTAAACTGACTCAGAATTTTCTTCCCTACATAAATAATCAATAATTGCAAAGGAAAGAAATTGAAAAAAAAAGAATTTTCAAATTAGAAAAGAAATATATACATTGAAGATATTCGCTCCGGCTGGGACTCGAACCCAGGCCACTCGCTTGGAAGACCAGCGGTCTAGCCATTAGGCTATCGGAGTTCTGTCGGGCGGAGTCTTACTGCCTGACTGATACTGCCTGACTGATACTGCCTGACTGACACACTGACTCACTGACTGACTGATACTGACTGACTGACTCACTGACTGACCGAGACTGACTGACTAACTGCCTGACTGACTGAGACTGGACTGACTGACTGACTGACTGACTGACTGACTAACTGACTGACTGAGACTGACTGACTGACTGCTTGACGCTCTGACTGGCTATTTCACTGACTGACTGAATGACTAAATGACTGACTGACACTGACTGACTGACTGCTTGACTACCTGACTGACTGCTTGACTGACTAACTGACTGGACAGGACTGACCGACTGACTGACTGACAGACTGACTGAATAAGGATGACTGACAGACTGACTGAATAAGGCTGACTGACTGACTGACTGACAGACTGACTGAATAAGGCTGACCGACTGACTGACTGCCTGACTGACTGACTGACTGAATGACTGACTGACTGACTGACCGAGACTGACTGACTGACTGACTGAGACTGGACTGGACTGACTGACTGACTGACTGACTGAGACTGACTGACTGCTTTAGTGACTAACTGACTGCACAGGACTGACCGACTGACTGACTGACTGACTGCCTGACTGACTGACTGACTGAATGACTGACTGACTGAGACTAAATGACTGACTGCTTGACTGACTGGCTGAAGGACTAACTGACTGACTGAGTGACTGACTGACTGGACTGACTGACTGAGACTGAATGACTGAGTGCTTGACTGATTGACTGTCAGACTGACTGACTGACTTCGCAAAAGGGAAAAATAAAAAAAAAGAATTATAAAATTAGAAAAAAATATTTGCATTTAAGATTTCCTTTCCGGCCGGGACTCGAACCCAGTACCACGCGCTAGGAACCCAACGGTCTAGCCATTAGGCTATCGGAGCTCTGTCGATGGAAGTCTTGAATATAATAAAAACAAAAAATGCACCTTGGTAATTATTGATTCAAACACTTTGAAATTTACAGGTCGAATAATTAAACTGACTCAGAATTTTTCTCCCTACATAAATAATCAATATTCGCAAAAGAGAAAAATTAAAAAAAAAAAGAAGAAGGAATTTCAAATTAGAAACTAAAAGTATACATTGAAGATTTTCGTTCAGACTGGGACTCGAACCCTGGGCCACTCGCTTGGAAGCCTAACACTCTAGCCATTAGTCTATGGGAGCTCTGTCGGTGGGAGTTTTAAATATAATAAAAACAAAAAATGCACCTTGGTAATTGTTTATTTAAACACTTTGAAATCTTCGTGTCGAAAAATTAAACTGACTCAGAATTTTCTTCCCTACATAAATAATCAATAATTGCAAAGGAAAGAAATTGAAAAAAAAAGAATTTTCAAATTAGAAAAGAAATATATACATTGAAGATATTCGCTCCGGCTGGGACTCGAACCCAGGCCACTCGCTTGGAAGACCAGCGGTCTAGCCATTAGGCTATCGGAGTTCTGTCGAGCGGAGTCTTACTGCCTGACTGATACTGCCTGACTAACTGACTGACGGAGACTGACTGACTGACTGCTTGACTCTCTGACTGGCTATTTCACTGACTGACTGAATGACTAAATGACTGACTGACACTGACTGACTGACTGCTTGACTACCTGACTGACTGCTTGACTGACTAACTGACTGGACAGGACTGACCGACTGACTGACTGACTGAATAAGGATGACTGACAGACTGACTGAATAAGGCTGACTGACTGACTGACTGACAGACTGACTGAATAAGGCTGACCGACTGACTGACTGCCTGACTGACTGACTGACTGAATGACTGACTGACTGACTGACCGAGACTGACTGACTGACTGACTGAGACTGGACTGGACTGACTGACTGACTGAGACTGACTGACTGCTTTAGTGACTAACTGACTGCACAGGACTGACCGACTGACTGACTGACTGACTGCCTGACTGACTGACTGACTGAATGACTGACTGACTGAGACTAAATGACTGACTGCTTGACTGACTGGCTGAAGGACTAACTGACTGACTGAGTGACTGACTGACTGGACTGACTGACTGAGACTGAATGACTGAGTGCTTGACTGATTGACTGTCAGACTGACTGACTGACTTCGCAAAAGGGAAAAATAAAAAAAAAAGAATTATAAAATTAGAAAAAAATATTTGCATTTAAGATTTCCTTTCCGGCCGGGACTCGAACCCAGTACCACGCGCTAGGAGCCCAACGGTCTAGCCATTAGGCTATCGGAGCTCTGTCGATGGAAGTCTTAAATATAATAAAAACAAAAAATGCACCTTGGTAATTATTGATTCAAACACTTTGAAATTTACAGGTCGAATAATTAAACTGACTCAGAATTTTTCTCCCTACATAAATAATCAATATTCGCAAAAGAGAAAAATTAAAAAAAAAAGAAGAAGAAATTTCAAATTAGAAACTAAAAGTGTACATTGAAGATTTTCGTTCAGGCTGGGATTCGAACCCAGGGCCACTCGCTTGGAAGCCTAACACTCTATCCATTAGTCTATGGGAGCTCTGTCGGTGGGAGTTTTAAATATAATAAAAACAAAAAATGCACCTTGGTAATTGTTTATTTAAACACTTTGAAATCTTCGTGTCGAAAAATTAAACTGACTCAGAATTTTCTTCCCTACATAAATAATCAATAATTGCAAAGGAAAGAAATTGAAAAAAAAAGAATTTTCAAATTAGAAAAGAAATATATACATTGAAGATATTCGCTCCGGCTGGGACTCGAACCCAGGCCACTCGCTTGGAAGACCAGCGGTCTAGCCATTAGGCTATCGGAGTTCTGTCGAGCGGAGTCTTACTGCCTGACTGATACTGCCTGACTGACAGACTGACTCACTGACTGACTGATACTGACTGACTGACTCACTGACTGACCGAGACTGACTGACTAACTGCCTGACTGACTGAGACTGGACTGACTGACTGACTGACTGACTGACTGACTAACTGACTGACTGAGACTGACTGACTGACTGCTTGACGCTCTGACTGGCTATTTCACTGACTGACTGAATGACTAAATGACTGACTGACACTGACTCACTGACTGCTTGACTACCTGACTGACTGCTTGACTGACTAACTGACTGGACAGGACTGACCGACTGACTGACTGACAGACTGACTGAATAAGGATGACTGACAGACTGACTGAATAAGGCTGACTGACTGACTGACTGACAGACTGACTGAATAAGGCTGACCGACTGACTGACTGCCTGACTGACTGACTGACTGAATGACTGACTGACTGACCGAGACTGACTGACTGACTGACTGAGACTGGACTGGACTGACTGACTGACTGACTGACTGAGACTGACTGACTGCTTTAGTGACTAACTGACTGCACAGGACTGACCGACTGACTGACTGACTGACTGCCTGACTGACTGACTGACTGAATGACTGACTGACTGAGACTAAATGACTGACTGCTTGACTGACTGGCTGAAGGACTAACTGACTGACTGAGTGACTGACTGACTGGACTGACTGACTTCGCAAAAGGGAAAAATAAAAAAAAAAGAATTATAAAATTAGAAAAAAATATTTGCATTTAACTTACCGGCGGTTTTGCACGTCTTATCACGCCGTAGCAAGATCACGTCGCTAGCGTTTTACACGTATTTTTCTGACACTAAATTTTCGTTGTCAAACGGTCCAAGGCGTAGAATCCTGCGTTTCCTTTCCCCTCTCCTGAGAGCGGCACCCCGGAGCGCAGGGGCCCACCTTCTGTATTCACACATGCAAACAATACCCTTTCATCAGGTTGGGGTTTCAAGGTTCAGTGCATCCTTCTTATCAACGCAAAGATTTCTAAGCAAATCTCCTTGCTATTGTAAGCATCTGCTAAAAGCAAAACTTGATTCCAAGAATGAAATATCCACTTCTCTTTCTTCTAAGCTTAAAATTTACATTTAATTAATGATTGTGCTGTAAATGGATGCAACATAATTTAATCGACGACAATGACATTCAATTACATTTCAAATAAATTAATAAATAAAAGCCGTGAGATTTCAAATTGAACGAAAACAAACTAAGTATCCTTTTGGAAATAAATTTATAGCTACGGCTTTATTCGCTACTAACATATAATTTAGGAACTTTAACTGTTATAAAATCACAATGCTGTAAAAAAACCAAAGAGTACACGTAAAAGTTCAATTTTCAACTTTTATGTGCACTTACGTCGCGTTTTACGCACATTTAGGCAGATGTTGTACTCAAAACACATTATAAAAAATAGAAAAAAAAAGGGATATTTTTTCAAATTTATTTACTCTAACTGATTGGCCTTGGGTTTTGGTCGCAAATTTCAATTATTAATATCAGAAACATTTTAAATTCACCGATTCTGTCTAATACTTCAGCTTATAATTATTTTAATCACAAAGACAAACAAACATTTATCTCTTAGCATACAATTTCAATTCTGTATAAGTAAAAAAAAAACTAAATAAACAATATATAGTAAGAGCAAAAATTTTGCACAACACCAGGCAGCTATTGTGTTAACATTTATACAAAAAAAAAAAAAAAAAAAACTTCAGTTGTTAGCAAAGAACAATAATATTTTTTTTATTGTTATTAAAAATGGAAAAGTATATGAAAATGAATAGTTTTCAAAAAAAAAAAAAAAAATCAAAAATTGAATCGTTTGTAGCTTTTTCTTTTCAATAAAAAATAAAGAGCCTCGGAATTTTTTTCATTGAGAGGGGGAAGAAATTCAGAAGAATGGGACCTGACTCTTAGTAAAGGAAATTTCTATGGAGTTGCTTAAGATCTACAGTATTTTGTAGGAAGATGGAAATGGTTAAGTGAGAATTTATAACTATTCTTTTATGTAAAAAAAGGAATAATAATAAATAGAGAAAAATAAATAAAGGTTTAAACCGTTTTATAATTAAAATAAAACTTCAGCAGAGCTTAACTATTTGTACTTTATTAAGCGACAAATCCAGAATTTTCATTGACCTCAATTTGCCCAAAGCCTGATATTTATCTCAAATCACTATTTAATCTGTGCGATTGCTTGATACAAGTCATATGATCTTTCAATTCCTTGGAACAACTTAAGCAAAAATAATTATAAAACCTTGATTTTTATAGAAAAATCATAATTCATGCTTCATACTAATTAATAAACCTTTTACGGGGATGAAAATTCGTAAAATTATTTTAACAACTTTTTTGCTGCGACTTTTTTTTTTACCACTATAATTTAAAAGTATTTCGTTGTTTACTATTTTTTGCTTTAATTGTGTTTTCATAACTTTGATTTGATACCTAGTTCGGTCACTTAGGTCTTAACTACTAGCAGGGGCATTCCGAAATAAAATGAGAGAGGGGGGGGAAGGGTGGATTCTCAAATTTTCGAATGAAGTTCTACTTTTTCCAAATGATAAACATGAGCATACACATTATATCATACTTACATAACATCTAATGAGAAGCAACATTATGCATCATTAAAAACAATTTTTAAAAATTGAAAGAAGAATCTCAATGTTGCAATAGTGTTTTCACATTTTTCAAATGAGAATTTTTTGGGGAGGTTACACTGTCCTTCTGAGCCTCTCATCGAGGCGCCCCATACTAGATCCCATGTGATTGTCAGTGTTTCTTTAATAATAGCTTTGTTAAATACGCCATAATTCAGTGAATGTTGGATTTAGTATTTGTTTTCCGATTTTCAAACGGGATCCTAGACAGTCCCGATTTTCATTCAAAAATCCAGTGTCCCGGCCAGTTTACTTCACGTCTCGGTAAAATATAAGTTTCATTACAGATGACCAAAAAAATATAAAAATAATTAACCGTGAAGGATTATTTAAAATAATAAATTTTTCATTTCTGTACCTCGTAGCCAGACTGACGTAAGTCCAAAAATTTGAATTTTCTGTTTATTACTGCTAGGGTTCGCCGATATATATCCGATATTTGTTCTGAAAATGTCATGATATTTTGATATTTTCGATATTTATTTTTCCAACTACGGTATTTTCAGTATAAAAATTATATTAATCATAGTAATATAGCTCATTTATTATTAAAAATACCTAAAAAGTTATGCACTATAGTTTTATGATGTATTCCTACACATTAATATAACAAAATAATGTATTTTTTTTATTCATAAAATTATTAGTAATGTAACAATTTTAATGCATATTAAAAGTACCTAATTAAATGTTAACCATTGGTTGGAACAAAAGAAAATGTCTTATGACTGTGCCCCTGACTGTTGCATATTGTTTTTTTCTGAATCATATAACTGTGTAAAAGTAGCTAACAGAAGACAATTGAGTAGAACAGCTAACGCTATATTAACTCTATTAAAATTGACTAAAATGTAAAATGGAATATTAGATATGAATAATTAAAGAAACCTTAATTTTAAGTCTGCACATTATGATAATAAATAAAGAGTGGTTTGAGGATGCATTTACTATTTTGAAGACATTAGTTTGCGTTGATTGAAAATATCGGATATTTTACATATTTTCGAAAATTGCACTCACATGACATATTTTTTTCTCTCCTGTAAAGTAGCGTATGTGAATCACGTTAGTTTAGCTCTGAGGTACAGATTTGTAATTTATGAGCTATAAAATTACTATCGGATTTGCTTGTAAGGAATTTTACAAAAAGATTTAAAACAAAAAAGACTTTCTAAAAAAGTCCTAGCCAATGCAATAAACAAGTAAATATTGTTCAAAATTCAATTCCTCATTTCTTGCTGAAGTAACTTCAAAAGATTAACGTTTACAAAATAAATTGTTTAAATGTATCTGCTTGCGTCATGTATCATTTATTATTCCTGGTTTAGGCTGATAATTAGTAATCATTTATCCATAGCATTGAGAATAAACTACCTTCTAAAACACTCTGAAAACCAGCCGGGGTGTGTACCTTTTGAAATACCCACGGTGGGGGGGGGGGGGTTGGTTGAACATTTCGGAAATAAGGCAAGTCTAGGTATACCGCTATTACGATCACTTAGTCTTAAATATGGCGAGATTCGAAACATAAAAATGCACAAATAAAGAAAAAAATATACATATACAAACATAGTATGTAAAAAGTATGCATATATGTATAAATTTGCAGTGCTTTTTTCCCCCAGCGTTAAAAGAAAAACAACGAATTGCTGTTGCGCGGAAGGGGGGAGGGAATTCCTTTATTGCTTTTTATTATTACGTATCATTTCAGGTTATACAAAACATTACAATCATAACTAAATGCATTTAGCTATTTCATATTGAAATAACTTGTTCCAAATATTGTTTTATAAATGTTGAATATGAGTAGTTAAATTCAATAATAAAATATGTGAATAGTAATTTAGAGCAGTAGTAGGAGATAGCAATTCCAGAGATTTAAAATCTAGATTATTACTTCATAAATATTACAGAAAGTTGTGATTAGTAAAACACGACTGGCTGAAAGGAATTCAACTCGTTTGCTACACGTGTTGAAGGGAGAAATGGGCGGGACGGACCTTGGCAGCATGTGTGGAGGAGTTCCACTCTTCCCTGCGACACGCGTTGAAAAGAAAGGGGTTAAGCTTTGACAGCACGTCCTGCTCAAAAGGGATTAAGTGCTTTTTATCTCCTTCCGAAAGGGGGAGGGAATTTCAAGATAAAAAGTATTGACCATTTCGAGCAGATAGCCTTGTTCCCAAGGTGACCTTTTCCAGGTGATATTCCGCTCGTATGTCAAACCGCCAGAGAGTTAAGATTTCCTTTCCGGCCGGGACTCGAACCCAGTACCACGCGCTAGGAGCCCAACGGTCTAGCCATTAGGCTATCGGAGCTCTGTCGATGGAAGTCTTAAATATAATAAAAACAAAAAATGCACCTTGGTAATTATTGATTCAAACACTTTGAAATTTACAGGTCGAATAATTAAACTGACTCAGAATTTTTCTCCCTACATAAATAATCAATATTCGCAAAAGAGAAAAATTAAAAAAAAAGAAGAAGAAATTTCAAATTAGAAACTAAAAGTATACATTGAAGATTTTCGTTCAGGCTGGGACTCGAACCCAGGGCCACTCGCTTGGAAGCCTAACACTCTAGCCATTAGTCTATGGGAGCTCTGTCGGTGGGAGTTTTAAATATAATAAAAACAAAAAATGCACCTTGGTAATTGTTTATTTAAACACTTTGAAATCTTTGTGTCGAAAAATTAAACTGACTCAGAATTTTCTTCCCTACATAAATAATCAATAATTGCAAAGGAAAGAAATTGAAAAAAAAAGAATTTTCAAATTAGAAAAGAAATATATACATTGAAGATATTCGCTCCGGCTGGGACTCGAACCCAGGCCACTCGCTTGGAAGACCAGCGGTCTAGCCATTAGGCTATCGGAGTTCTGTCGAGCGGAGTCTTACTGCCTGACTGATACTGCCTGACTGACAGACTGACTCACTGACTGACTGATACTGACTGACTGACTCACTGACTGACCGAGACTGACTGACTAACTGCCTGACTGACTGAGACTGGACTGACTGACTGACTGACTGACTGACTGACTAACTGACTGACTGAGACTGACTGACTGACTGCTTGACGCTCTGACTGGCTATTTCACTGACTGACTGAATGACTAAATGACTGACTGACACTGACTGACTGACTGCTTGACTACCTGACTGACTGCTTGACTGACTAACTGACTGGACAGGACTGACCGACTGACTGACTGACAGACTGACTGAATAAGGATGACTGACAGACTGACTGAATAAGGCTGACTGACTGACTGACTGACAGACTGACTGAATAAGGCTGACCGACTGACTGACTGCCTGACTGACTGACTGACTGAATGACTGACTGACTGACCGAGACTGACTGACTGACTGACTGAGACTGGACTGGACTGACTGACTGACTGACTGACTGAGACTGACTGACTGCTTTAGTGACTAACTGACTGCACAGGACTGACCGACTGACTGACTGACTGACTGCCTGACTGACTGACTGACTGAATGACTGACTGACTGAGACTAAATGACTGACTGCTTGACTGACTGGCTGAAGGACTAACTGACTGACTGAGTGACTGACTGACTGGACTGACTGACTGAGACTGAATGACTGAGTGCTTGACTGATTGACTGTCAGACTGACTGACTGACTTCGCAAAAGGGAAAAATAAAAAAAAAAAGAATTATAAAATTAGAAAAAAATATTTGCATTTAAGATTTCCTTTCCGGCCGGGACTCGAACCCAGTACCACGCGCTAGGAGCCCAACGGTCTAGCCATTAGGCTATCGGAGCTCTGTCGATGGAAGTCTTAAATATAATAAAAACAAAAAATGCACCTTGGTAATTATTGATTCAAACACTTTGAAATTTACAGGTCGAATAATTAAACTGACTCAGAATTTTTCTCCCTACATAAATAATCAATATTCGCAAAAGAGAAAAATTAAAAAAAAAGAAGAAGAAATTTCAAATTAGAAACTAAAAGTATACATTGAAGATTTTCGTTCAGGCTGGGACTCGAACCCAGGGCCACTCGCTTGGAAGCCTAACACTCTAGCCATTAGTCTATGGGAGCTCTGTCGGTGGGAGTTTTAAATATAATAAAAACAAAAAATGCACCTTGGTAATTGTTTATTTAAACACTTTGAAATCTTCGTGTTGAAAAATTAAACTGACTCAGAATTTTCTTCCCTACATAAATAATCAATAAGTGCAAAGGAAAGAAATTGAAAAAAAAAGAATTTTCAAATTAGAAAAGAAATATATACATTGAAGATATTCGCTCCGGCTGGGACTCGAACCCAGGCCACTCGCTTGGAAGACCAGCGGTCTAGCCTTTAGGCTATCGGAGTTCTGTCGTGCGGAGTCTTACTGCCTGACTGATACTGCCTGACTGACAGACTGACTCACTGACTGACTGATACTGACTGACTGACTCACTGACTGACCGAGACTGACTGACTAACTGCCTGACTGACTGAGACTGGACTGACTGACTGACTGACTGACTGACTAACTGACTGACTGAGACTGACTGACTGACTGCTTGACGCTCTGACTGGCTATTTCACTGACTGACTGAATGACTAAATGACTGACTGACACTGACTGACTGACTGCTTGACTACCTGACTGACTGCTTGACTGACTAACTGACTGGACAGGACTGACCGACTGACTGACTGACAGACTGACTGAATAAGGATGACTGACAGACTGACTGAATAAGGCTGACTGACTGACTGACTGACAGACTGACTGAATAAGGCTGACCGACTGACTGACTGCCTGACTGACTGACTGACTGACTGAATGACTGACTGACTGACTGACCGAGACTGACTGACTGACTGACTGAGACTGGACTGGACTGACTGACTGACTGACTGACTGAGACTGACTGACTGCTTTAGTGACTAACTGACTGCACAGGACTGACCGACTGACTGACTGACTGACTGCCTGACTGACTGACTGACTGAATGACTGACTGACTGAGACTAAATGACTGACTGCTTGACTGACTGGCTGAAGGACTAACTGACTGACTGAGTGACTGACTGACTGGACTGACTGACTGAGACTGAATGACTGAGTGCTTGACTGATTGACTGTCAGACTGACTGACTGACTTCGCAAAAGGGAAAAATAAAAAAAAAGAATTATAAAATTAGAAAAAAATATTTGCATTTAAGAATTCCTTTCCGGCCGGGACTCGAACCCAGTACCACGCGCTAGGAACCCAACGGTCTAGCCATTAGGCTATCGGAGCTCTGTCGATGGAAGTCTTAAATATAATAAAAACAAAAAATGCACCTTGGTAATTATTGATTCAAACACTTTGAAATTTACAGGTCGAATAATTAAACTGACTCAGAATTTTTCTCCCTACATAAATAATCAATATTCGCAAAAGAGAAAAATTAAAAAAAAAAGAAGAAGGAATTTCAAATTAGAAACTAAAAGTATACATTGAAGATTTTCGTTCAGGCTGGGACTCGAACCCAGGGCCACTCGCTTGGAAGCCTAACACTCTAGCCATTAGTCTATGGGAGCTCTGTCGGTGGGAGTTTTAAATATAATAAAAACAAAAAATGCACCTTGGTAATTGTTTATTTAAACACTTTGAAATCTTCGTGTCGAAAAATTAAACTGACTCAGAATTTTCTTCCCTACATAAATAATCAATAATTGCAAAGGAAAGAAATTGAAAACAAAAAGAATTTTCAAATTAGAAAAGAAATATATACATTGAAGATATTCGCTCCGGCTGGGACTCGAACCCAGGCCACTCGCTTGGAAGACCAGCGGTCTAGCCATTAGGCTATCGGAGTTCTGTCGAGCGGAGTCTTACTGCCTGACTGATACTGCCTGACTGACAGACTGACTCACTGACTGACTGATACTGACTGACTGACTCACTGACTGACCGAGACTGACTGACTAACTGCCTGACTGACTAAGACTGGACTGACTGACTGACTGACTGACTGACTGACTAACTGACTGACTGAGACTGACTGACTGACTGAGACTGACTGACTGCTTTAGTGACTAACTGACTGCACAGGACTGACCGACTGACTGACTGACTGACTGCCTGACTGACTGACTGACTGAATGACTGACTGACTGAGACTAAATGACTGACTGCTTGACTGACTGGCTGAAGGACTAACTGACTGACTGAGTGACTGACTGACTGGACTGACTGACTGAGTGACTGACTGACTGGACTGACTGACTGAGACTGAATGACTGAGTGCTTGACTGATTGACTGTCAGACTGACTGACTGACTTCGCAAAAGGGAAAAATAAAAAAAAAGAATTATAAAATTAGAAAAAAATATTTGCATTTAAGATTTCCTTTCCGGCCGATACTCGAACCCAGTACCACGCGCTAGGAACCCAACGGTCTAGCTATTAGGCTATCGGAGCTCTGTCGATGGAAGTCTTAAATATAATAAAAACAAAAAATGCACCTTGGTAATTATTGATTCAAACACTTTGAAATTTACAGGTCGAATAATTAAACTGACTCAGAATTTTTCTCCCTACATAAATAATCAATATTCGCAAAAGAGAAAAATTAAAAAAAAAAGAAGAAGAAATTTCAAATTAGAAACTAAAAGTATACATTGAAGATTTTCGTTCAGGCTGGGACTCGAACCCAGGGCCACTCGCTTGGAAGCCTAACACTCTAGCCATTAGTCTATGGGAGCTCTGTCGGTGGGAGTTTTAAATATAATAAAAACAAAAAATGCACCTTGGTAATTGTTTATTTAAACACTTTGAAATCTTCGTGTCGAAAAATTAAACTGACTCAGAATTTTCTTCCCTACATAAATAATCAATAATTGCAAAGGAAAGAAATTGAAAAAAAAAAGAATTTTCAAATTAGAAAAGAAATATATACATTGAAGATATTCGCTCCGGCTGGGACTCGAACCCAAGCCACTCGCTTGGAAGACCAGCGGTCTAGCCATTAGGCTATCGGAGTTCTGTCGAGCGGAGTCTTACTGCCTGACTGATACTGCCTGACTGACAGACTGACTCACTGACTGACTGATACTGACTGACTGACTCACTGACTGACCGAGACTGACTGACTGACTGACTGACTGACTAACTGACTGACTGAGACTGACTGACTGACTGCTTGACTCTCTGACTGGCTATTTCACTGACTGACTGAATGACTAAATGACTGACTGACACTGACTGACTGACTGCTTGACTACCTGACTGACTGCTTGACTGACTAACTGACTGGACAGGACTGACCGACTGACTGACTGACAGACTGACTGAATAAGGATGACTGACAGACTGACTGAATAAGGCTGACTGACTGACTGACTGACAGACTGACTGAATAAGGCTGACCGACTGACTGACTGCCTGACTGACTGACTGACTGAATGACTGACTGACTGACTGACCGAGACTGACTGACTGACTGACTGAGACTGGACTGGACTGACTGACTGACTGACTGACTGAGACTGACTGACTGCTTTAGTGACTAACTGACTGCACAGGACTGACCGACTGACTGACTGCCTGACTGACTGACTGACTGAATGACTGACTGACTGAGACTAAATGACTGACTGCTTGACTGACTGGCTGAAGGACTAACTGACTGACTGAGTGACTGACTGACTGGACTGACTGACTGAGACTGAATGACTGAGTGCTTGACTGATTGACTGTCAGACTGACTGACTGACTTCGCAAAAGGGAAAAATAAAAAAAAAAGAATTATAAAATTAGAAAAAAATATTTGCATTTAAGATTTCCTTTCCGGCCGGGACTCGAACCCAGTACCACGCGCTAGGAACCCAACGGTCTATCCATTAGGCTATCGGAGCTCTGTCGATGGAAGTCTTAAATATAATAAAAACAAAAAATGCACCTTGGTAATTATTGATTCAAACACTTTGAAATTTACAGGTCGAATAATTAAACTGACTCAGAATTTTACTCCCTACATAAATAATCAATATTCGCAAAAGAGAAAAATTAAAAAAAAAAGAAGAAGAAATTTCAAATTAGAAACTAAAAGTATACATTGAAGATTTTCGTTCAGGCTGGGACTCGAACCCAGGGCCACTCGCTTGGAAGCCTAACACTCTAGCCATTAGTCTATGGGAGCTCTGTCGGTGGGAGTTTTAAATATAATAAAAACAAAAAATGCACCTTGGTAATTGTTTATTTAAACACTTTGAAATCTTCGTGTCGAAAAATTAAACTGACTCAGAATTTTTCTCCCTACATAAATAATCAATATTCGCAAAAGAGAAAAATTTAAAAAAAAGAAGAAGAAATTTCAAATTAGAAACTAAAAGTGTACATTGAAGATTTTCGTTCAGGCTGGGACTCGAACCCAGGGCCACTCGCTTGGAAGCCTAACACTCTAGCCATTAGTCTATGGGAGCTCTGTCGGTGGGAGTTTTAAATATAATAAAAACAAAAAATGCACCTTGGTAATTGTTTATTTAAACACTTTGAAATCTTCGTGTCGAAAAATTAAACTGACTCAGAATTTTCTTCCCTACATAAATAATCAATAATTGCAAAGGAAAGAAATTGAAAAAAAAAAGAATTTTCAAATTAGAAAAGAAATATATACATTGAAGATATTCGCTCCGGCTGAGACTCGAACCCAGGCCACTCGCTTGGAAGACCAGCGGTCTAGCCATTAGGCTATCGGAGTTCTGTCGAGCGGAGTCTTACTGCCTGACTGATACTGCCTGACTGACAGACTGACTCACTGACTGACTGATACTGACTGACTGACTCACTGACTGACCGAGACTGACTGACTAACTGCCTGACTGACTGAGACTGGACTGACTGACTGACTGACTGACTGACTGACTAACTGACTGACTGAGACTGACTGACTGACTGCTTGACTCTCTGACTGGCTATTTCACTGACTGACTGAATGACTAAATGACTGACTGACACTGACTGACTGACTGCTTGACTACCTGACTGACTGCTTGACTGACTAACTGACTGGACAGGACTGACCGACTGACTGACTGACAGACTGACTGAATAAGGATGACTGACAGACTGACTGAATAAGGCTGACTGACTGACTGACTGACAGACTGAATGAATGAGGCTGACCGACTGACTGACTGCCTGACTGACTGACTGACTGAATGACTGACTGACTGACTGACCGAGACTGACTGACTGACTGACTGAGAGTGGACTGGACTGACTGACTGACTGACTGAGACTGACTGACTGCTTTAGTGACTAACTGACTGCACAGGACTGACCGACTGACTGACTGACTGACTGCCTGACTGACTGACTGACTGAATGACTGACTGACTGAGACTAAATGACTGACTGCTTGACTGACTGGCTGAAGGACTAACTGACTGACTGAGTGACTGACTGACTGGACTGACTGACTGAGACTGAATGACTGAGTGCTTGACTGATTGACTGTCAGACTGACTGACTGACTTCGCAAAAGGGAAAAATAAAAAAAAAAGAATTTTAAAATTAGAAAAAAAATATTCGCATTTAAGATTTCCTTTCCGGCCGGGACTCGAACCCAGTACCACGCGGTAGGAACCCAACGGTCTATCCATTAGGCTATCGGAGCTCTGTCGATGGAAGTCTTAAATATAATAAAAACAAAAAATGCACCTTGGTAATTATTGATTCAAACACTTTGAAATTTACAGGTCGAATAATTAAACTGACTCAGAATTTTTCTCCCTACATAAATAATCAATATTCGCAAAAGAGAAAAATTAAAAAAAAAAGAAGAAGAAATTTCAAATTAGAAACTAAAAGTATACATTGAAGATTTTCGTTCAGGCTGGGACTCGAACCCAGGCCACTCGCTTGGAAGCCTAACACTCTAGCCATTAGTCTATGGGAGCTCTGTCGGTGGGAGTTTTAAATATAACAAAAACAAAAAATGCACCTTGGTAATTGTTTATTTAAACACTTTGAAATCTTCGTGTCGAAAAATTAAACTGACTCAGAATTTTTCTCCCTACATAAATAATCAATAATTGCAAAGGAAAGAAATTGAAAAAAAAAAGAATTTTCAAATTAGAAAAGAAATATATACATTGAAGATATTCGCTCCGGCTGAGACTCGAACCCAGGCCACTCGCTTGGAAGACCAGCGGTCTAGCCATTAGGCTATCGGAGTTCTGTCGAGCGGAGTCTTACTGCCTGACTGATACTGCCTGACTGACAGACTGACTCACTGACTGACTGATACTGACTGACTGACTCAGTGACTGACCGAGACTGACTGACTAACTGCCTGACTGACTGAGACTGGACTGACTGACTGACTGACTGACTGACTGACTGACTAACTGACTGACTGAGACTGACTGACTGACTGCTTGACTCTCTGACTGGCTATTTCACTGACTGACTGAATGACTAAATGACTGACTGACACTGACTGACTGACTGCTTGACTACCTGACTGACTGCTTGACTGACTAACTGACTGGACAGGACTGACCGACTGACTGACTGACAGACTGACTGAATAAGGATGACTGACAGACTGACTGAATAAGGCTGACTGACTGACTGACTGACAGACTGACTGAATAAGGCTGAGCGACTGACCGACTGCCTGACTGACTGAATGACTGACTGACTGACTGACCGAGACTGACTGACTGACTGACTGAGACTGGACTGGACTGACTGACTGACTGACTGACTGAGACTGACTGACTGCTTTAGTGACTAACTGACTGCACAGGACTGACCGACTGACTGACTGACTGACTGCCTGACTGACTGACTGACTGAATGACTGACTGACTGAGACTAAATGACTGACTGCTTGACTGATTGGCTGAAGGACTAACTGACTGACTGAGTGACTGACTGACTGGACTGACTGACTGAGACTGAATGACTGAGTGCTTGACTGATTGACTGTCAGACTGACTGACTGACTTCGCAAAAGGGAAAAATAAAAAAAAAAGAATTATAAAATTAGAAAAAAATATTTGCATTTAAGATTTCCTTTCCGGCCGGGACTCGAACCCAGTACCACGCGCTAGGAACCCAACGGTCTAGCCATTAGGCTATCGGAGCTCTGTCGATGGAAGTCTTAAATATAATAAAAACAAAAAATGCACCTTGGTAATTATTGATTCAAACACTTTGAAATTTACAGGTCGAATAATTAAACTGACTCAGAATTTTTCTCCCTACATAAATAATCAATATTCGCAAAAGAGAAAAATTAAAAAAAAAAGAAGAAGAAATTTCAAATTAGAAACTAAAAGTATACATTGAAGATTTTCGTTCAGGATGGGACTCGAACCCAGGGCCACTCGCTTGGAAGCCTAACACTCTAGCCATTAGTCTATGGGAGCTCTGTCGGTGGGAGTTTTAAATATAATAAAAACAAAAAATGCACCTTGGTAATTGTTTATTTAAACACTTTGAAATCTTCGTGTCGAAAAATTAAACTGACTCAGAATTTTCTTCCCTACATAAATAATCAATAATTGCAAAGGAAAGAAATTGAAAAAAAAAAAGAATTTTCAAATTAGAAAAGAAATATATACATTGAAGATATTCGCTCCGGCTGGGACTCGAACCCAGGCCACTCGCTTGGAAGACCAGCGGTCTAGCCATTAGGCTATCGGAGTTCTGTCGAGCGGAGTCTTACTGCCTGACTGATACTGCCTGACTGACAGACTGACTCACTGACTGACTGATACTGACTGACTGACTCACTGACTGACCGAGACTGACTGACTAACTGCCTGACTGACTGAGACTGGACTGACTGACTGACTGACTGACTGACTGACTGACTGACTAACTGACTGACTGAGACTGACTGACTGACTGCTTGACTCTCTGACTGACTGCTTGACTGACTAACTGACTGGACAGGACTGACCGACTGACTGACTGACAGACTGACTGAATAAGGCTGACTGACTGACTGACTGACAGACTGACTGAATAAGGCTGACCGACTGACTGACTGCCTGACTAACTGACTGACTGACTGAATGACTGACTGACTGACTGACCGAGACTGACTGACTGACTGACTGAGACTGGACTGGACTGACTGACTGACTGACTGACTGAGACTGACTGACTGCTTTAGTGACTAACTGACTGCACAGGACTGACCGACTGACTGACTGACTGAGTGAATGACTGACTGACTGAATGACTGACTGACTGAGACTAAATGACTGACTGCTTGACTGACTGGCTGAAGGACTAACTGACTGACTGAGTGACTGACTGACTGGACTGACTGACTGAGACTGAATGACTGAGTGCTTGACTGATTGACTGTCAGACTGACTGACTGACTTCGAAAAAGGGAAAAATAAAAAAAAAAGAATTATAAAATTAGAAAAAAATATTTGCACTTAAGATTTCCTTTCCGGCCGGGACTCGAACCCAGTACCACGCGCTAGGAACCCAACGGTCTAGCCATTAGGCTATCGGAGCTCTGTCGATGGAAGTCTTAAATATAATAAAAACAAAAAATGCACCTTGGTAATTATTGATTTAAACACTTTGAAATTTACAGGTCGAATAATTAAACTGACTCAGAATTTTTCTCCCTACATAAATAATCAATATTCGCAAAAGAGAAAAATTAAAAAAAAGAAGAAGAAATTTCAAATTAGAAAAGAAATATATACATTGAAGATATTCGCTCCGAATGGGACTCGAACCCAGGCCACTCGCTTGGAAGACCAGCGGTCTAGCCATTAGGCTATCGGAGTTCTGTCGAGCGGAGTCTTACTGCCTGACTGATACTGCCTGACTGACAGACTGACTCACTGACTGACTGATACTGACTGACTGACTCACTGACTGACCGAGACTGACTGACTAACTGCCTGACTGACTGAGACTGGACTGACTGACTGACTGACTGACTGACTGACTGACTGACTAACTGACTGACTGAGACTGACTGACTGACTGCTTGACTCTCTGACTGACTGCTTGACTGACTAACTGACTGGACAGGACTGACCGACTGACTGACTGACAGACTGACTGAATAAGGCTGACTGACTGACTGACTGACAGACTGACTGAATAAGGCTGACCGACTGACTGACTGCCTGACTGACTGACTGACTGACTGAATGACTGACTGACTGACTGACCGAGACTGACTGACTGACTGACTGAGACTGGACTGGACTGACTGACTGAGACTGGACTGGACTGACTGACTGACTGACTGACTGAGACTGACTGACTGCTTTAGTGACTAACTGACTGCACAGGACTGACCGACTGACTGACTGACTGCCTGACTGACTGACTGACTGAATGACTGACTGACTGAGACTAAATGACTGACTGCTTGACTGACTGGCTGAAGGACTAACTGACTGACTGAGTGACTGACTGACTGGACTGACTGACTGAGACTGAATGACTGAGTGCTTGACTGATTGACTGTCAGACTGACTGACTGACTTCGCAAAAGGGAAAAATAAAAAAAAAAGAATTATAAAATTAGAAAAAAATATTTGCATTTAAGATTTCCTTTCCGGCCGGGACTCGAACCCAGTACCACGCGCTAGGAACCCAACGGTCTAGCCATTAGGCTATCGGAGCTCTGTCGACGGAAGTCTTAAATATAATAAAAACAAAAAATGCACCTTGGTAATTATTGATTCAAACACTTTGAAATTTACAGGTCGAATAATTAAACTGACTCAGAATTTTTCTCCCTACATAAATAATCAATATTCGCAAAAGAGAAAAATTTAAAAAAAAAGAAGAAGAAATTTCAAATTAGAAACTAAAAGTATACATTGAAGATTTTCGTTCAGGCTGGGACTCGAACCCAGGGCCACTCGCTTGGAAGCCTAACACTCTAGCCATTAGTCTATGGGAGCTCTGTCGGTGGGAGTTTTAAATATAATAAAAACAAAAAATGCACCTTGGTAATTGTTTATTTAAACACTTTGAAATCTTCGTGTCGAAAAATTAAACTGACTCAGAATTTTCTTCCCTACATAAATAATCAATAATTGCAAAGGAAAGAAATTGAAAAAAAAAAGAATTTTCAAATTAGAAAAGAAATATATACATTGAAGATATTCGCTCCGGCTGGGACTCGAACCCAGGCCACTCGCTTGGAAGACCAGCGGTCTAGCCATTAGGCTATCGGAGTTCTGTCGAGCGGAGTCTTACTGCCTGACTGATACTGCCTGACTGACAGACTGACTCACTGACTGACTGACTCACTGACTGACCGAGACTGACTGACTAACTGCCTGACTGACTGAGACTGGACTGACTGACTGACTGACTGACTGACTGACTAACTGACTGACTGAGACTGACTGACTGACTGCTTGACTCTCTGACTGGCTATTTCACTGACTGACTGAATGACTAAATGACTGACTGACACTGACTGACTGACTGCTTGACTACCTGACTGACTGCTTGACTGACTAACTGACTGGACAGGACTGACCGACTGACTGACTGACAGACTGACTGAATAAGGCTGACTGACTGACTGACTGACAGACTGACTGAATAAGGCTGACCGACTGACTGACTGCCTGACTGACTGACTGACTGAATGACTGACTGACTGACTGACCGAGACTGACTGACTGACTGACTGAGACTGGACTGGACTGACTGACTGACTGACTGACTAAGACTGACTGACTGCTTTAGTGACTAACTGACTGCACAGGACTGACCGACTGACTGACTGACTGACTGCCTGACTGACTGACTGACTGAATGACTGACTGACTGAGACTAAATGACTGACTGCTTGACTGACTGGCTGAAGGACTAACTGACTGACTGAGTGACTGACTGAGTGACTGACTGACTGGACTGACTGACTGAGACTGAATGACTGAGTGCTTGACTGATTGACTGTCAGACTGACTGACTGACTTCGCAAAAGGGAAAAATAAAAAAAAAAGAATTATAAAATTAGAAAAAAATATTTGCATTTAAGATTTCCTTTCCGGCTGGGATTTGAACCCAGGGCGACACTCATGGAAGCCCAACGCTCTCGCCAATATACTATCGGATCTCTGTTGATCGGTGTCTTAATTATAATAAAAACAAAAAATGCACCTTAGTAATTATTGATCTAAAATCTTTGAAATCTAAAGGTCGAATGATTAAACTGACTCAGAATTTTCTTCCGTACATAAATAATCCATATTTGCAAAAGAAAGAAATTGAAAAAAAAAAGAATCTTCAAATTAGAAGAGAAATATATACATGGAAGATTTTCGTTCCGGCCGGGACTCGAACCCAGTACCACGCGCTTGGAACCCAACGGTCTAGCCATTAGGCTATCGGAGCTCTGTCGAAGGAAGTCTTAAATATAATAAAAACAAAAAATGCACCTTGGTAATTATTGATTCAAACACTTTGAAATTTACAGGTCGAATAATTAAACTGACTCAGAATTTTTCTCCCTACATAAATAATCAATATTCGCAAAAGAGAAAAATTAAAAAAAAAGAAGAAGAAATTTCAAATTAGAAACTAAAAGTATACATTGAAGATTTTCGTTCAGGCTGGGACTCGAACCCAGGGCCACTCGCTTGGAAGCCTAACACTCTAGCCATTAGTCTATGGGAGCTCTGTCGGTGGGAGTTTTAAATATAATAAAAACAAAAAATGCACCTTGGTAATTGTTTATTTAAACACTTTGAAATCTTCGTGTCGAAAAATTAAACTGACTCAGAATTTTCTTCCCTACATAAATAATCAATAATTGCAAAGGAAAGAAATTGAAAAAAAAAAGAATTTTCAAATTAGAAAAGAAATATATACATTGAAGATATTCGCTCCGGCTGGGACTCGAACCCAGGCCACTCGCTTGGAAGACCAGCGGTCTAGCCATTAGGCTATCGGAGTTCTGGCGAGCGGAGTCTTACTGCCTGACTGATACTGCCTGACTGACAGACTGAATCACTGACTGACTGATACTGACTGACTGACTCACTGACTGACCGAGACTGACTGACTAACTGCCTGACTGACTGAGACTGGACTGACTGACTGACTGACTGACTGACTGACTAACTGACTGACTGAGACTGACTGACTGACTGCTTGACTCTCTGACTGGCTATTTCACTGACTGACTGAATGACTAAATGACTGACTGACACTGACTGACTGACTGCTTGACTACCTGACTGACTGCTTGACTGACTAACTGACTGGACAGGACTGACCGACTGACTGACTGACAGACTGACTGAATAAGGATGACTGACAGACTGACTGAATAAGGCTGACTGACTGACTGACTGACAGACTGACTGAATAAGGCTGACCGACTGACTGACTGCCTGACTGACTGACTGACTGAATGACTGACTGACTGACCGAGACTGACTGACTGACTGACTGAGACTGGACTGGACTGACTGACTGACTGACTGACTGAGACTGACTGACTGCTTTAGTGACTAACTGACTGCACAGGACTGACCGACTGACTGACTGACTGACTGCCTGACTGACTGACTGACTGAATGACTGACTGACTGAGACTAAATGACTGACTGCTTGACTGACTGGCTGAAGGACTAACTGACTGACTGAGTGACTGACTGACTGGACTGACTGACTGAGACTGAATGACTGAGTGCTTGACTGATTGACTGTCAGACTGACTGACTGACTTCGCAAAAGGGAAAAATAAAAAAAAAGAATTATAAAATTAGAAAAAAATATTTGCATTTAAGATTTCCTTTCCGGCCGGGACTCGAACCCAGTACCACGCGCTAGGAACCCAACGGTCTAGCCATTAGGCTATCGGAGCTCTGTCGATGGAAGTCTTAAATATAATAAAAACAAAAAATGCACCTTGGTAATTATTGATTCAAACACTTTGAAATTTACAGGTCGAATAATTAAACTGACTCAGAATTTTTCTCCCTACATAAATAATCAATATTCGCAAAAGAGAAAAATTAAAAAAAAAGAAGAAGAAATTTCAAATTAGAAACTAAAAGTATACATTGAAGATTTTCGTTCAGGCTGGGACTCGAACCCAGGGCCACTCGCTTGGAAGCCTAACACTCTAGCCATTAGTCTATGGGAGCTCTGTCGGTGGGAGTTTTAAATATAATAAAAACAAAAAATGCACCTTGGTAATTGTTTATTTAAACACTTTGAAATCTTCGTGTCGAAAAATTAAACTGACTCAGAATTTTCTTCCCTACATAAATAATCAATAATTGCAAAGGAAAGAAATTGAAAAAAAAAAAAAAAAAAAATTCAAATTAGAAAAGAAATATATACATTGAAGATATTCGCTCCGGCTGGGACTCGAACCCAGGCCACTCGCTTGGAAGACCAGCGGTCTAGCCATTAGGCTATCGGAGTTCTGTCGAGTGGAGTCTTACTGCCTGACTGATACTGCCTGACTGACAGACTGACTCACTGACTGACTGATACTGACTGACTGACTCACTGACTGACCGAGACTGACTGACTAACTGCCTGACTGACTGAGACTGGACTGACTGACTGACTGACTGACTGACTGACTAACTGACTGACTGAGACTGACTGACTGACTGCTTGACTCTCTGACTGGCTATTTCACTGACTGACTGAATGACTAAATGACTGACTGACACTGACTGACTGACTGCTTGACTACCTGACTGACTGCTTGACTGACTAACTGACTGGACAGGACTGACCGACTGACTGACTGACAGACTGACTGAATAAGGATGACTGACTGACTGACTGACAGACTGACTGAATAAGGCTGACCGACTGACTGACTGCCTGACTGACTGACTGACTGAATGACTGACTGACTGACTGACCGAGACTGACTGACTGACTGACTGAGACTGGACTGGACTGACTGACTGAGACTGACTGACTGCTTTAGTGACTAACTGACTGCACAGGACTAACCGACTGACTGACTGCCTGACTGACTGACTGACTGAAGGAATGACTGACTGAGACTAAATGACTGACTGCTTGACTGACTGGCTGAAGGACTAACTGACTGACTGAGTGACTGACTGACTGGACTGACTGACTGAGACTGAATGACTGAGTGCTTGACTGATTGACTGTCAGACTGACTGACTGACTTCGCAAAAGGGAAAAATAAAAAAAAAAGAATTATAAAATTAGAAAAAAATATTTGCATTTAAGATTTCCTTTCCGGCCGGGACTCGAACCCAGTACCATGCGCTAGGAACCCAACGGTCTAGCCATTAGGCTATCGGAGCTCTGTCGATGGAAGTCTTAAATATAATAAAAACAAAAAATGCACCTTGGTAATTATTGATTTAAACACTTTGAAATTTACAGGTCGAATAATTAAACTGACTCAGAATTTTTCTCCCTACATAAATAATCAATATTCGCAAGAGAGAAATTAAAAAAAAAGAAGAAGAAATTTCAAATTAGAAACTAAAAGTATACATTGAAGATTTTCGTTCAGGCTGGGACTCGAACCCAGGGCCACTCGCTTGGAAGCCTAACACTCTAGCCATTAGTCCATGGGAGCTCTGTCGGTGGGTGTTTTAAATATAATAAAAACAAAAAATGCACCTTGGTAATTGTTTATTTAAACACTTTGAAATCTTCGTGTCGAAAAATTAAACTGACTCAGAATTTTCTTCCCTACATAAATAATCAATAATTGCAAAGGAAAGAAATTGAAAAAAAAAAGAATTTTCAAATTAGAAAAGAAATATATACATTGAAGATATTCGCTCCGGCTGGGACTCGAACCCAGGCCACTCGCTTGGAAGACCAGCGGTCTAGCCATTAGGCTATCGGAGTTCTGTCGAGCGGAGTCTTACTGCCTGACTGATACTGCCTGACTGACAGACTGACTCACTGACTGACTGATACTGACTGACTGACTCACTGACTGACCGAGACTGACTGACTAACTGCCTGACTGACTGAGACTGGACTGACTGACTGACTGACTGACTGACTAACTGACTGACTGAGACTGACTGACTGACTGCTTGACTCTCTGACTGGCTATTTCAATGACTGACTGAATGACTAAATGACTGACTGACACTGACTGACTGACTGCTTGACTACCTGACTGACTGCTTGACTGACTAACTGACTGGACAGGACTGACCGACTGACTGACTGACAGACTGACTGAATAAGGATGACTGACAGACTGACTGAATAAGGCTGACTGACTGACTGACTGACAGACTGACTGAATAAGGCTGACCGACTGACTGACTGCCTGACTGACTGACTGCTTGACTCTCTGACTGGCTATTTCACTGACTGACTGAATGACTAAATGACTGACTGACACTGACTGACTGACTGCTTGACTACCTGACTGACTGCTTGACTGACTAACTGACTGGACAGGACTGACCGACTGACTGACTGACAGACTGACTGAATAAGGATGACTGACAGACTGACTGAATAAGGCTGACTGACTGACTGACTGACAGACTGACTGAATAAGGCTGACCGACTGACTGACTGACTGAGTGACTGACTGACTGGACTGACTGACTGAGACTGAATGACTGAGTGCTTGACTGATTGACTGTCAGACTGACTGACTGACTTCGCAAAAGGGAAAAATAAAAAAAAAAGAATTATAAAATTAGAAAAAAATATTTGCATTTAAGATTTCCTTTCCGGCTGGGATTTGAACCCAGGGCGACACTCATGGAAGCCCAACGCTCTCGCCAATATACTATCGGATCTCTGTTGATCGGTGTCTTAATTATAATAAAAACAAAAAATGCACCTTAGTAATTATTGATCTAAAATCTTTGAAATCTAAAGGTCGAATGATTAAACTGACTCAGAATTTTCTTCCGTACATAAATAATCCATATTTGCAAAAGAAAGAAATTGAAAAAAAAAAAGAATCTTCAAATTAGAAGAGAAATATATACATGGAAGATTTTCGTTCCGGCCGGGACTCGAACCCAGTACCACGCGCTTGGAACCCAACGGTCTAGCCATTAGGCTATCGGAGCTCTGTCGATGGAAGTCTTAAATATAATAAAAACAAAAAATGCACCTTGGTAATTATTGATTCAAACACTTTGAAATTTACAGGTCGAATAATTAAACTGACTCAGAATTTTTCTCCCTACATAAATAATCAATATTCGCAAAAGAGAAAAATTAAAAAAAAAGAAGAAGAAATTTCAAATTAGAAACTAAAAGTATACATTGAAGATTTTCGTTCAGGCTGGGACTCGAACCCAGGGCCACTCGCTTGGAAGCCTAACACTCTAGCCATTAGTCTATGGGAGCTCTGTCGGTGGGAGTTTTAAATATAATAAAAACAAAAAATGCACCTTGGTAATTGTTTATTTAAACACTTTGAAATCTTCGTGTCGAAAAATTAAACTGACTCAGAATTTTCTTCCCTACATAAATAATCAATAATTGCAAAGGAAAGAAATTGAAAAAAAAAAGAATTTTCAAATTAGAAAAGAAATATATACATTGAAGATATTCGCTCCGGCTGGGACTCGAACCCAGGCCACTCGCTTGGAAGACCAGCGGTCTAGCCATTAGGCTATCGGAGTTCTGGCGAGCGGAGTCTTACTGCCTGACTGATACTGCCTGACTGACAGACTGAATCACTGACTGACTGATACTGACTGACTGACTCACTGACTGACCGAGACTGACTGACTAACTGCCTGACTGACTGAGACTGGACTGACTGACTGACTGACTGACTGACTGACTAACTGACTGACTGAGACTGACTGACTGACTGCTTGACTCTCTGACTGGCTATTTCACTGACTGACTGAATGACTAAATGACTGACTGACACTGACTGACTGACTGCTTGACTACCTGACTGACTGCTTGACTGACTAACTGACTGGACAGGACTGACCGACTGACTGACTGACAGACTGACTGAATAAGGATGACTGACAGACTGACTGAATAAGGCTGACTGACTGACTGACTGACAGACTGACTGAATAAGGCTGACCGACTGACTGACTGCCTGACTGACTGACTGACTGAATGACTGACTGACTGACCGAGACTGACTGACTGACTGACTGAGACTGGACTGGACTGACTGACTGACTGACTGACTGAGACTGACTGACTGCTTTAGTGACTAACTGACTGCACAGGACTGACCGACTGACTGACTGACTGACTGACTGACTGAATGACTGACTGACTGAGACTAAATGACTGACTGCTTGACTGACTGGCTGAAGGACTAACTGACTGACTGAGTGACTGACTGACTGGACTGACTGACTGAGACTGAATGACTGAGTGCTTGACTGATTGACTGTCAGACTGACTGACTGACTTCGCAAAAGGGAAAAATAAAAAAAAAGAATTATAAAATTAGAAAAAAATATTTGCATTTAAGATTTCCTTTCCGGCCGGGACTCGAACCCAGTACCACGCGCTAGGAACCCAACGGTCTAGCCATTAGGCTATCGGAGCTCTGTCGATGGAAGTCTTAAATATAATAAAAACAAAAAATGCACCTTGGTAATTATTGATTCAAACACTTTGAAATTTACAGGTCGAATAATTAAACTGACTCAGAATTTTTCTCCCTACATAAATAATCAATATTCGCAAAAGAGAAAAATTAAAAAAAAAGAAGAAGAAATTTCAAATTAGAAACTAAAAGTATACATTGAAGATTTTCGTTCAGGCTGGGACTCGAACCCAGGGCCACTCGCTTGGAAGCCTAACACTCTAGCCATTAGTCTATGGGAGCTCTGTCGGTGGGAGTTTTAAATATAATAAAAACAAAAAATGCACCTTGGTAATTGTTTATTTAAACACTTTGAAATCTTCGTGTCGAAAAATTAAACTGACTCAGAATTTTCTTCCCTACATAAATAATCAATAATTGCAAAGGAAAGAAATTGAAAAAAAAAAAAAAAAAATTTCAAATTAGAAAAGAAATATATACATTGAAGATATTCGCTCCGGCTGGGACTCGAACCCAGGCCACTCGCTTGGAAGACCAGCGGTCTAGCCATTAGGCTATCGGAGTTCTGTCGAGTGGAGTCTTACTGCCTGACTGATACTGCCTGACTGACAGACTGACTCACTGACTGACTGATACTGACTGACTGACTCACTGACTGACCGAGACTGACTGACTAACTGCCTGACTGACTGAGACTGGACTGACTGACTGACTGACTGACTGACTGACTAACTGACTGACTGAGACTGACTGACTGACTGCTTGACTCTCTGACTGGCTATTTCACTGACTGACTGAATGACTAAATGACTGACTGACACTGACTGACTGACTGCTTGACTACCTGACTGACTGCTTGACTGACTAACTGACTGGACAGGACTGACCGACTGACTGACTGACAGACTGACTGAATAAGGATGACTGACTGACTGACTGACAGACTGACTGAATAAGGCTGACCGACTGACTGACTGCCTGACTGACTGACTGACTGAATGACTGACTGACTGACTGACCGAGACTGACTGACTGACTGACTGAGACTGGACTGGACTGACTGACTGAGACTGACTGACTGCTTTAGTGACTAACTGACTGCACAGGACTAACCGACTGACTGACTGCCTGACTGACTGACTGACTGAATGAATGACTGACTGAGACTAAATGACTGACTGCTTGACTGACTGGCTGAAGGACTAACTGACTGACTGAGTGACTGACTGACTTCGCAAAAGGGAAAAATAAAAAAAAAAGAATTATAAAATTAGAAAAAAATATTTGCATTTAAGATTTCCTTTCCGGCCGGGACTCGAACCCAGTACCATGCGCTAGGAACCCAACGGTCTAGCCATTAGGCTATCGGAGCTCTGTCGATGGAAGTCTTAAATATAATAAAAACAAAAAATGCACCTTGGTAATTATTGATTTAAACACTTTGAAATTTACAGGTCGAATAATTAAACTGACTCAGAATTTTTCTCCCTACATAAATAATCAATATTCGCAAGAGAGAAATTAAAAAAAGAGAAGAAGAAATTTCAAATTAGAAACTAAAAGTATACATTGAAGATTTTCGTTCAGGCTGGGACTCGAACCCAGGGCCACTCGCTTGGAAGCCTCACACTCTAGCCATTAGTCTATGGGAGCTCTGTCGGTGGGTGTTTTAAATATAATAAAAACAAAAAATGCACCTTGGTAATTGTTTATTTAAACACTTTGAAATCTTCGTGTCGAAAAATTAAACTGACTCAGAATTTTCTTCCCTACATAAATAATCAATAATTGCAAAGGAAAGAAATTGAAAAAAAAAAGAATTTTCAAATTAGAAAAGAAATATATACATTGAAGATATTCGCTCCGGCTGGGACTCGAACCCAGGCCACTCGCTTGGAAGACCAGCGGTCTAGCCATTAGGCTATCGGAGTTCTGTCGAGCGGAGTCTTACTGCCTGACTGATACTGCCTGACTGACAGACTGACTCACTGACTGACTGATACTGACTGACTGACTCACTGACTGACCGAGACTGACTGACTAACTGCCTGACTGACTGAGACTGGACTGACTGACTGACTGACTGACTGACTAACTGACTGACTGAGACTAAATGACTGACTGCTTGACTGACTGGCTGAAGGACTAACTGACTGACTGAGTGACTGACTGACTGGACTGACTGACTGAGACTGAATGACTGAGTGCTTGACTGATTGACTGTCAGACTGACTGACTGACTTCGCAAAAGGGAAAAATAAAAAAAAAAGAATTATAAAATTAGAAAAAAATATTTGCATTTAAGATTTCCTTTCCGGCTGGGATTTGAACCCAGGGCGACACTCATGGAAGCCCAACGCTCTCGCCAATATACTATCGGATCTCTGTTGATCGGTGTCTTAATTATAATAAAAACAAAAAATGCACCTTAGTAATTATTGATCTAAAATCTTTGAAATCTAAAGGTCGAATGATTAAACTGACTCAGAATTTTCTTCCGTACATAAATAATCCATATTTGCAAAAGAAAGAAATTGAAAAAAAAAAGAATCTTCAAATTAGAAGAGAAATATATACATGGAAGATTTTCGTTCCGGCCGGGACTCGAACCCAGTACCACGCGCTTGGAACCCAACGGTCTAGCCATTAGGCTATCGGAGCTCTGTCGATGGAAGTCTTAAATATAATAAAAACAAAAAATGCACCTTGGTAATTATTGATTCAAACACTTTGAAATTTACAGGTCGAATAATTAAACTGACTCAGAATTTTTCTCCCTACATAAATAATCAATATTCGCAAAAGAGAAAAATTAAAAAAAAAGAAGAAGAAATTTCAAATTAGAAACTAAAAGTATACATTGAAGATTTTCGTTCAGGCTGGGACTCGAACCCAGGGCCACTCGCTTGGAAGCCTAACACTCTAGCCATTAGTCTATGGGAGCTCTGTCGGTGGGAGTTTTAAATATAATAAAAACAAAAAATGCACCTTGGTAATTGTTTATTTAAACACTTTGAAATCTTCGTGTCGAAAAATTAAACTGACTCAGAATTTTCTTCCCTACATAAATAATCAATAATTGCAAAGGAAAGAAATTGAAAAAAAAAAGAATTTTCAAATTAGAAAAGAAATATATACATTGAAGATATTCGCTCCGAATGGGACTCGAACCCAGGCCACTCGCTTGGAAGACCAGCGGTCTAGCCATTAGGCTATCGGAGTTCTGTCGAGCGGAGTCTTACTGCCTGACTGATACTGCCTGACTGACAGACTGACTCACTGACTGACTGATACTGACTGACTGACACACTGACTGACCGAGACTGACTGACTAACTGCCTGACTGACTGAGACTGGACTGACTGACTGACTGACTGACTAACTGACTGACTGAGACTGACTGACTGACTGCTTGACTCTCTGACTGGCTATTTCACTGACTGAGACTGACTGACTGACTGCTTGACTCTCTGACTGGCTATTTCACTGACTGACTGAATGACTAAATGACTGACTGACACTGACTGACTGACTGCTTGACTACCTGACTGACTGCTTGACTGACTAACTGACTGGACAGGACTGACCGACTGACTGACTGACAGACTGACTGAATAAGGATGACTGACAGACTGACTGAATAAGGCTGACTGACTGACTGACTGACAGACTGACTGAATAAGGCTGACCGACTGACTGACTGACTGAATGACTGACTGACTGACTGACCGAGACTGACTGACTGACTGACTGAGACTGGACTGGACTGACTGACTGACTGACTGACTGAGACTGACTGACTGCTTTAGTGACTAACTGACTGCACAGGACTGACCGACTGACTGACTGACTGACTGAATGACTGAATGACTGACTGACTGAGACTAAATGACTGACTGCTTGACTGACTGGCTGAAGGACTAACTGACTGACTGAGTGACTGACTGACTGGACTGACTGACTGAGACTGAATGACTGAGTGCTTGACTGATTGACTGTCAGACTGACTGACTGACTTCGCAAAAGGGAAAAATAAAAAAAAAAGAATTATAAAATTAGAAAAAAATATTTGCATTTAAGATTTCCTTTCCGGCTGGGATTTAAACCCAGGGCGACACTCATGGAAGCCCAACGCTCTCGCCAATATACTATCGGATCTCTGTTGATCGGTGTCTTAATTATAATAAAAACAAAAAATGCACCTTAGTAATTATTGATCTAAAATCTTTGAAATCTAAAGGTCGAATGATTAAACTGACTCAGAATTTTCTTCCGTACATAAATAATCCATATTTGCAAAAGAAAGAAATTGAAAAAAAAAAGAATCTTCAAATTAGAAGAGAAATATATACATGGAAGATTTTCGTTCCGGCCGGGACTCGAACCCAGTACCACGCGCTTGGAACCCAACGGTCTAGCCATTAGGCTATCGGAGCTCTGTCGATGGAAGTCTTAAATATAATAAAAACAAAAAATGCACCTTGGTAATTATTGATTCAAACACATTGAAATTTACAGGTCGAATAATTAAACTGACTCAGAATTTTTCTCCCTACATAAATAATCAATATTCGCAAAAGAGAAAAATTAAAAAAAAAAAGAAGAAGAAATTTCAAATTAGAAACTAAAAGTATACATTGAAGATTTTCTTTCAGGCTGGGACTCGAACCCAGGGCCACTCGCTTGGAAGCCTAACACTCTAGCCATTAGTCTATGGGAGCACTGTCGGTGGGAGTTTTAAATATAATAAAAACAAAAAATGCACCTTGGTAATTGTTTATTTAAACACTTTGAAATCTTCGTGTCGAAAAATTAAACTGACTCAGAATTTTCTTCCCTACATAAATGATCAATAATTGCAAAGGAAAGAAATTGAAAAAAAAAAAGAATTTTCAAATTAGAAAAGAAATATATACATTGAAGATATTCGCTCCGGCTGGGACTCGAACCATGGCCACTCGCTTGGAAGACCAGCGGTCTAGTTATTAGGCTATCGGAGTTCTGTCGAGCGGAGTCTTACTGCCTGACTGATACTGCCTGACTGACAGACTGACTCACTGACTGACTGATACTGACTGACTGACTCACTGACTGACCGAGACTGACTGACTAACTGCCTGACTGACTGAGACTGGACTGACTGACTGACTGACTGACTGACTGACTAACTGACTGACTGAGACTGACTGACTGACTGCTTGACTCTCTGACTGGCTATTTCACTGACTGACTGAATGACTAAATGACTGACTGACACTGACTGACTGACTGCTTGACTCTCTGACTGGCTATTTCACTGACTGACTGAATGACTAAATGACTGACTGACACTGACTGACTGACTGCTTGACTACCTGACTGACTGCTTGACTGGCTAACTGACTGGACAGGACTGACCGACTGACTGACTGACAGACTGACTGAATAAGGATGACTGACAGACTGACTGAATAAGGCTGACTGACTGACTGACAGACTGACTGAATAAGGCTGACCGACTGACTGACTGCCTGACTGACTGACTGACTGAATGACTGACTGACTGACTGACCGAGACTGACTGACTGACTGACTGAGACTGGACTGGACTGACTGACTGACTGACTGACTGAGACTGACTGACTGCTTTAGTGACTAACTGACTGCACAGGACTGACCGACTGACTGACTGACTGACTGCCTGACTGACTGACTGACTGAGACTAAATGACTGACTGCTTGACTGACTGGCTGAAGGACTAACTGACTGACTGAGTGACTGACTGACTGGACTGACTGACTGAGACTGAATGACTGAGTGCTTGACTGATTGACTGTCAGACTGACTGACTGACTTCGCAAAAGGGAAAAATAAAAAAAAAAGAATTATGAAATTAGAAAAAAATATTTGCATTTAAGATTTCCTTTCCGGCTGGGATTTGAACCCAGGGCGACACTCATGGAAGCCCAACGCTCTCGCCAATATACTATCGGATCTCTGTTGATCGGTGTCTTAATTATAATAAAAACAAAAAATGCACCTTAGTAATTATTGATCTAAAATCTTTGAAATCTAAAGGTCGAATGATTAAACTGACTCAGAATTTTCTTCCGTACATAAATAATCCATATTTGCAAAAGAAAGAAATTGAAAAAAAAAAGAATCTTCAAATTAGAAGAGAAATATATACATGGAAGATTTGCGTTCCGGCCGGGACTCGAACCCAGTACCACGCGCTTGGAACCCAACGGTCTAGCCATTAGGCTATCGGAGCTCTGTCGATGGAAGTCTTAAATATAATAAAAACAAAAAATGCAACTTGGTAATTATTGATTCAAACACATTGAAATTTACAGGTCGAATAATTAAACTGACTCAGAATTTTTCTCCCTACATAAATAATCAATATTCGCAAAAGAGAAAAATTAAAAAAAAAGAAGAAGAAATTTCAAATTAGAAACTAAAAGTATACATTGAAGATTTTCGTTCAGGCTGGGACTCGAACCCAGGGCCACTCGCTTGGAAGCCTAACACTCTAGCCATTAGTCTATGGGAGCTCTGTCGGTGGGAGTTTTAAATATAATAAAAACAAAAAATGCACCTTGGTAATTGTTTATTTAAACACTTTGAAATCTTCGTGTCGAAAAATTAAACTGACTCAGAATTTTCTTCCCTACATAAATAATCAATAATTGCAAAGGAAAGAAATTGAAAAAAAAAAGAATTTTCAAATTAGAAAAGAAATATATACATTGAAGATATTCGCTCCGGCTGGGACTCGAACCCAGGCCACTCGCTTGGAAGACCAGCGGTCTAGCCATTAGGCTATCGGAGTTCTGTCGAGCGGAGTCTTACTGCCTGACTGATACTGCCTGACTGACAGACTGACTCACTGACTGACTGATACTGACTGACTGACTCACTGACTGACCGAGACTGACTGACTAACTGCCTGACTGACTGAGACTGGACTGACTGACTGATTGACTGACTGACTGACTAACTGACTGACTGAGACTGACTGACTGACTGCTTGACTCTCTGACTGGCTATTTCACTGACTGACTGAATGACTAAATGACTGACTGACACTGACTGACTGACTGCTTGACTACCTGACTGACTGCTTGACTGACTAACTGACTGGACAGGACTGACCGACTGACTGACTGACAGACTGACTGAATAAGGATGACTGACAGACTGACTGAATAAGGCTGACTGACTGACTGACTGACAGACTGACTGAATAAGGCTGACCGACTGACTGACTGCCTGACTGACTGACTGACTGAATGACTGACTGACTGACTGACCGAGACTGACTGACTGACTGACTGACTGACTGAGACTGACTGACTGCTTTAGTGACTAACTGACTGCACAGGACTGACCGACTGACTGACTGCCTGACTGACTGACTGAGACTAAATGACTGACTGCTTGACTGACTGGCTGAAGGACTAACTGACTGGCTGAAGGACTAACTGACTGACTGAGTGACTGACTGACTGGACTGACTGACTGAGACTGAATGACTGAGTGCTTGACTGATTGACTGTCAGACTGACTGACTGACTTCGCAAAAGGGAAAAATAAAAAAAAAAGAATTATAAAATTAGAAAAAAATATTTGCATTTAAGATTTCCTTTCCGGCCGGGACTCGAACCCCGTACCACGCGCTAGGAACCCAACGGTCTAGCCATTAGGCTATCGGAGCTCTGTCGATGGAAGTCTTAAATATAATAAAAACAAAAAATGCACCTTGGTAATTATTGATTCAAACACTTTGAAATTTACAGGTCGAATAATTAAACTGACTCAAAATTTTTCTCCCTACATAAATAATCAATATTCGCAAAAGAGAAAAATTAAAAAAAAAAGAAGAAGAAATTTCAAATTAGAAACTAAAAGTATACATTTAAGATTTTCGTTCAGGCTGGGACTCGAACCCAGGGCCACTCGCTTGGAAGCCTAACACTCTAGCCATTAGTCTATGGGAGCTCTGTCGGTGGGAGTTTTAAATATAATAAAAACAAAAAATGCACCTTGGTAATTGTTTATTTAAACACTTTGAAATCTTCGTGTCGAAAAATTAAACTGACTCAGAATTTTCTTCCCTACATAAATAATCAATAATTGCAAAGGAAAGAAATTGAAAAAAAAAAGAATTTTCAAATTAGAAAAGAAATATATACATTGAAGATATTCGCTCCGGCTGGGACTCGAACCCAGGCCACTCGCTTGGAAGACCAGCGGTCTAGCCATTAGGCTATCGGAGTTCTGTCGAGCGGAGTCTTACTGCCTGACTGATACTGCCTGACTGACAGACTGACTCACTGACTGACTGATACTGACTGACTGACTCACTGACTGACCGAGACTGACTGACTAACTGCCTGACTGACTGAGACTGGACTGACTGACTGACTGACTGACTGACTGACTAACTGACTGACTGAGACTGACTGACTGACTGCTTGACTCTCTGACTGGCTATTTCACTGACTGACTGAATGACTAAATGACTGACTGACACTGACTGACTGACTGCTTGACTACCTGACTGACTGCTTGACTGACTAACTGACTGGACAGGACTGACCGACTGACTGACTGACAGACTGACTGTATAAGGATGACTGACAGACTGACTGAATAAGGCTGACTGACTGACTGACTGACTGACCGAGACTGACTGACTGACTGACTGAGACTGGACTGAACTGACTGACTGACTGACTGACTGAGACTGACTGACTGCTTTAGTGACTAACTGACTGCACAGGACTGACCGACTGACTGACTGACTGCCTGACTGACTGAATGACTGAATGACTGACTGAGACTAAATGACTGACTGCTTGACTGACTGGCTGAAGGACTAACTGACTGACTGAGTGACTGACTGACTGGACTGACTGACTGAGACTGAATGACTGAGTGCTTGACTGATTGACTGTCAGACTGACTGACTGACTTCGCAAAAGGGAAAAATAAAAAAAAAAGAATTATAAAATTAGAAAAAAATATTTGCATTTAAGATTTCCTTTCCGGCCGGGACTCGAACCCAGTACCACGCGCTAGGAGTAAATGACTGACTGACACTGACTGACTGACTGCTTGACTACCTGACTGACTGCTTGATTTACTAACTGACTGGACAGGACTGACCGACTGACTGACTGACAGACTGACTGAATAAGGATGACTGACAGACTGACTGAATAAGGCTGACTGACTGACTGACTGACAGACTGACTGAATAAGGCTGACCGAATGACTGACTGCCTGACTGACTGACTGACTGACCGAGACTGACTGACTGACTGACCGAGACTGACTGACTGACTGACTGAGACTGGACTGGACTGACTGACTGACTGACTGACTGAGACTGACTGACTGCTTTAGTGACTAACTGACTGCACAGGACTGACCGACTGACTGACTGACTGACTGCCTGACTGACTGACTGACTGAATGACTGACTGACTGAGACTAAATGACTGACTGCTTGACTGACTGGCTGAAGGACTTACTGACTGACTGAGTGACTGACTGACTGGACTGACTGACTGAGACTGAATGACTGAGTGCTTGACTGATTGACTGTCAGACTGACTGACTGACTTCGCAAAAGGGAAAAATAAAAAAAAAAGAATTATAAAATTAGAAAAAAATATTTGCATTTAAGATTTCCTTTCCGGCTGGGATTTGAACCCAGGGCGACACTCATGGAAGCCCAACGCTCTCGCCAATATACTATCGGATCTCTGTTGATCGGTGTCTTAATTATAATAAAAACAAAAAATGCACCTTAGTAATTATTGATCTAAAATCTTTGAAATCTAAAGGTCGAATGATTAAACTGACTCAGAATTTTCTTCCGTACATAAATAATCCATATTTGCAAAAGAAAGAAATTGAAAAAAAAAAGAATCTTCAAATTAGAAGAGAAATATATACATGGAAGATTTTCGTTCCGGCCGGGACTCGAACCCAGTACCACGCGCTTGGAACCCAACGGTCTAGCCATTAGGCTATCGGAGCTCTGTCGATGGAAGTCTTAAATATAATAAAAACAAAAAATGCACCTTGGTAATTATTGATTCAAACACTTTGAAATTTACAGGTCGAATAATTAAACTGACTCAGAATTTTTCTCCCTACATAAATAATCAATATTCGCAAAAGAGAAAAATTAAAAAAAAAGAAGAAGAAATTTCAAATTAGAAACTAAAAGTATACATTGAAGATTTTCGTTCAGGCTGGGACTCGAACCCAGGGCCACTCGCTTGGAAGCCTAACACTCTAGCCATTAGTCTATGGGAGCTCTGTCGGTGGGAGTTTTAAATATAATAAAAACAAAAAATGCACCTTGGTAATTGTTTATTTAAACACTTTGAAATCTTCGTGTCGAAAAATTAAACTGACTCAGAATTTTCTTCCCTACATAAATAATCAATAATTGCAAAGGAAAGAAATTGAAAAAAAAAAGAATTTTCAAATTAGAAAAGAAATATATACATTGAAGATATTCGCTCCGAATGGGACTCGAACCCAGGCCACTCGCTTGGAAGACCAGCGGTCTAGCCATTAGGCTATCGGAGTTCTGTCGAGCGGAGTCTTACTGCCTGACTGATACTGCCTGACTGACAGACTGACTCACTGACTGACTGATACTGACTGACTGACACACTGACTGACCGAGACTGACTGACTAACTGCCTGACTGACTGAGACTGGACTGACTGACTGACTGACTGACTGACTGACTAACTGACTGACTGAGACTGACTGACTGACTGCTTGACTCTCTGACTGGCTATTTCACTGACTGAGACTGACTGACTGACTGCTTGACTCTCTGACTGGCTATTTCACTGACTGACTGAATGACTAAATGACTGACTGACACTGACTGACTGACTGCTTGACTACCTGACTGACTGCTTGACTGACTAACTGACTGGACAGGACTGACCGACTGACTGACTGACAGACTGACTGAATAAGGATGACTGACAGACTGACTGAATAAGGCTGACTGACTGACTGACTGACAGACTGACTGAATAAGGCTGACCGACTGACTGACTGCCTGACTGACTGACTGACTGAATGACTGACTGACTGACTGACCGAGACTGACTGACTGACTGACTGAGACTGGACTGGACTGACTGACTGACTGACTGACTGAGACTGACTGACTGCTTTAGTGACTAACTGACTGCACAGGACTGACCGACTGACTGACTGACTGACTGAATGACTGAATGACTGACTGACTGAGACTAAATGACTGACTGCTTGACTGACTGGCTGAAGGACTAACTGACTGACTGAGTGACTGACTGACTGGACTGACTGACTGAGACTGAATGACTGAGTGCTTGACTGATTGACTGTCAGACTGACTGACTGACTTCGCAAAAGGGAAAAATAAAAAAAAAAAGAATTATAAAATTAGAAAAAAATATTTGCATTTAAGATTTCCTTTCCGGCTGGGATTTAAACCCAGGGCGACACTCATGGAAGCCCAACGCTCTCGCCAATATACTATCGGATCTCTGTTGATCGGTGTCTTAATTATAATAAAAACAAAAAATGCACCTTAGTAATTATTGATCTAAAATCTTTGAAATCTAAAGGTCGAATGATTAAACTGACTCAGAATTTTCTTCCGTACATAAATAATCCATATTTGCAAAAGAAAGAAATTGAAAAAAAAAAAATCTTCAAATTAGAAGAGAAATATATACATGGAAGATTTTCGTTCCGGCCGGGACTCGAACCCAGTACCACGCGCTTGGAACCCAACGGTCTAGCCATTAGGCTATCGGAGCTCTGTCGATGGAAGTCTTAAATATAATAAAAACAAAAAATGCACCTTGGTAATTATTGATTCAAACACATTGAAATTTACAGGTCGAATAATTAAACTGACTCAGAATTTTTCTCCCTACATAAATAATCAATATTCGCAAAAGAGAAAAATTAAAAAAAAAAAGAAGAAGAAATTTCAAATTAGAAACTAAAAGTATACATTGAAGATTTTCTTTCAGGCTGGGACTCGAACCCAGGGCCACTCGCTTGGAAGCCTAACACTCTAGCCATTAGTCTATGGGAGCACTGTCGGTGGGAGTTTTAAATATAATAAAAACAAAAAATGCACCTTGGTAATTGTTTATTTAAACACTTTGAAATCTTCGTGTCGAAAAATTAAACTGACTCAGAATTTTCTTCCCTACATAAATAATCAATAATTGCAAAGGAAAGAAATTGAAAAAAAAAAAGAATTTTCAAATTAGAAAAGAAATATATACATTGAAGATATTCGCTCCGGCTGGGACTCGAACCATGGCCACTCGCTTGGAAGACCAGCGGTCTAGTTATTAGGCTATCGGAGTTCTGTCGAGCGGAGTCTTACTGCCTGACTGATACTGCCTGACTGACAGACTGACTCACTGACTGACTGATACTGACTGACTGACTCACTGACTGACCGAGACTGACTGACTAACTGCCTGACTGACTGAGACTGGACTGACTGACTGACTGACTGACTGACTGACTAACTGACTGACTGAGACTGACTGACTGACTGCTTGACTCTCTGACTGGCTATTTCACTGACTGACTGAATGACTAAATGACTGACTGACACTGACTGACTGACTGCTTGACTCTCTGACTGGCTATTTCACTGACTGACTGAATGACTAAATGACTGACTGACACTGACTGACTGACTGCTTGACTACCTGACTGACTGCTTGACTGACTAACTGACTGGACAGGACTGACCGACTGACTGACTGACAGACTGACTGAATAAGGATGACTGACAGACTGACTGAATAAGGCTGACTGACTGACTGACAGACTGACTGAATAAGGCTGACCGACTGACTGACTGCCTGACTGACTGACTGACTGAATGACTGACTGACTGACTGACCGAGACTGACTGACTGACTGACTGAGACTGGACTGGACTGACTGACTGACTGACTGACTGAGACTGACTGACTGCTTTAGTGACTAACTGACTGCACAGGACTGACCGACTGACTGACTGACTGACTGCCTGACTGACTGACTGACTGAGACTAAATGACTGAGTGCTTGACTGACTGGCTGAAGGACTAACTGACTGACTGAGTGACTGACTGACTGGACTGACTGACTGAGACTGAATGACTGAGTGCTTGACTGATTGACTGTCAGACTGACTGACTGACTTCGCAAAAGGGAAAAATAAAAAAAAAAGAATTATGAAATTAGAAAAAAATATTTGCATTTAAGATTTCCTTTCCGGCTGGGATTTGAACCCAGGGCGACACTCATGGAAGCCCAACGCTCTCGCCAATATACTATCGGATCTCTGTTGATCGGTGTCTTAATTATAATAAAAACAAAAAATGCACCTTAGTAATTATTGATCTAAAATCTTTGAAATCTAAAGGTCGAATGATTAAACTGACTCAGAATTTTCTTCCGTACATAAATAATCCATATTTGCAAAAGAAAGAAATTGAAAAAAAAAAGAATCTTCAAATTAGAAGAGAAATATATACATGGAAGATTTGCGTTCCGGCCGGGACTCGAACCCAGTACCACGCGCTTGGAACCCAACGGTCTAGCCATTAGGCTATCGGAGCTCTGTCGATGGAAGTCTTAAATATAATAAAAACAAAAAATGCAACTTGGTAATTATTGATTCAAACACATTGAAATTTACAGGTGGAATAATTAAACTGACTCAGAATTTTTCTCCCTACATAAATAATCAATATTCGCAAAAGAGAAAAATTAAAAAAAAAGAAGAAGAAATTTCAAATTAGAAACTAAAAGTATACATTGAAGATTTTCGTTCAGGCTGGGACTCGAACCCAGGGCCACTCGCTTGGAAGCCTAACACTCTAGCCATTAGTCTATGGGAGCTCTGTCGGTGGGAGTTTTAAATATAATAAAAACAAAAAATGCACCTTGGTAATTGTTTATTTAAACACTTTGAAATCTTTGTGTCGAAAAATTAAACTGACTCAGAATTTTCTTCCCTACATAAATAATCAATAATTGCAAAGGAAAGAAATTGAAAAAAAAAAGAATTTTCAAATTAGAAAAGAAATATATACATTGAAGATATTCGCTCCGGCTGGGACTCGAACCCAGGCCACTCGCTTGGAAGACCAGCGGTCTAGCCATTAGGCTATCGGAGTTCTGTCGAGCGGAGTCTTACTGCCTGACTGATACTGCCTGACTGACAGACTGACTCACTGACTGACTGATACTGACTGACTGACTCACTGACTGACCGAGACTGACTGACTAACTGCCTGACTGACTGAGACTGGACTGACTGACTGATTGACTGACTGACTGACTAACTGACTGACTGAGACTGACTGACTGACTGCTTGACTCTCTGACTGGCTATTTCACTGACTGACTGAATGACTAAATGACTGACTGACACTGACTGACTGACTGCTTGACTACCTGACTGACTGCTTGACTGACTAACTGACTGAATGACTGACTGACTGACTGACCGAGACTGACTGACTGACTGACTGACTGACTGAGACTGACTGACTGCTTTAGTGACTAACTGACTGCACAGGACTGACCGACTGACTGACTGACTGACTGCCTGACTGACTGACTGAGACTAAATGACTGACTGCTTGACTGACTGGCTGAAGGACTAACTGACTGGCTGAAGGACTAACTGACTGACTGAGTGACTGACTGACTGGACTGACTGACTGAGACTGAATGACTGAGTGCTTGACTGATTGACTGTCAGACTGACTGACTGACTTCGCAAAAGGGAAAAATAAAAAAAAAAGAATTATAAAATTAGAAAAAAATATTTGCATTTAAGATTTCCTTTCCGGCCGGGACTCGAACCCCGTACCACGCGCTAGGAACCCAACGGTCTAGCCATTAGGCTATCGGAGCTCTGTCGATGGAAGTCTTAAATATAATAAAAACAAAAAATGCACCTTGGTAATTATTGATTCAAACACTTTGAAATTTACAGGTCGAATAATTAAAGTGACTCAAAATTTTTCTCCCTACATAAATAATCAATATTCGCAAAAGAGAAAAATAAAAAAAAAAGAAGAGGAAATTTCAAATTAGAAACTAAAAGTATACATTTAAGATTTTCGTTCAGGCTGGGACTCGAACCCAGGGCCACTCGCTTGGAAGCCTAACACTCTAGCCATTAGTCTATGGGAGCTCTGTCGGTGGGAGTTTTAAATATAATAAAAACAAAAAATGCACCTTGGTAATTGTTTATTTAAACACTTTGAAATCTTCGTGTCGAAAAATTAAACTGACTCAGAATTTTCTTCCCTACATAAATAATCAATAATTGCAAAGGAAAGAAATTGAAAAAAAAAAGAATTTTCAAATTAGAAAAGAAATATATACATTGAAGATATTCGCTCCGGCTGGGACTCGAACCCAGGCCACTCGCTTGGAAGACCAGCGGTCTAGCCATTAGGCTATCGGAGTTCTGTCGAGCGGAGTCTTACTGCCTGACTGATACTGCCTGACTGACAGACTGACTCACTGACTGACTGATACTGACTGACTGACTCACTGACTGACCGAGACTGACTGACTAACTGCCTGACTGACTGAGACTGGACTGACTGACTGACTGACTGACTGACTGACTAACTGACTGACTGAGACTGACTGACTGACTGCTTGACTCTCTGACTGGCTATTTCACTGACTGACTGAATGACTAAATGACTGACTGACACTGACTGACTGACTGCTTGACTACCTGACTGACTGCTTGACTGACTAACTGACTGGACAGGACTGACCGACTGACTGACTGACAGACTGACTGTATAAGGATGACTGACAGACTGACTGAATAAGGCTGACTGACTGACTGACTGACTGACCGAGACTGACTGACTGACTGACTGAGACTGGACTGGACTGACTGACTGACTGACTGACTGAGACTGACTGACTGCTTTAGTGACTAACTGACTGCACAGGACTGACCGACTGACTGACTGACTGCCTGACTGACTGAATAACTGAATGACTGACTGAGACTAAATGACTGACTGCTTGACTGACTGGCTGAAGGACTAACTGACTGACTGAGTGACTGACTGACTGGACTGACTGACTGAGACTGAATGACTGAGTGCTTGACTGATTGACTGTCTGACTGACTGACTGACTTCGCAAAAGGGAAAAATAAAAAAAAAAGAATTATAAAATTAGAAAAAAATATTTGCATTTAAGATTTCCTTTCCGGCCGGGACTCGAACCCAGTACCACGCGCTAGGAGTAAATGACTGACTGACACTGACTGACTGACTGCTTGACTACCTGACTGACTGCTTGATTTACTAACTGACTGGACAGGACTGACCGACTGACTGACTGACAGACTGACTGAATAAGGATGACTGACAGACTGACTGAATAAGGCTGACTGACTGACTGACTGACAGACTGACTGAATAAGGCTGACCGAATGACTGACTGCCTGACTGACTGACTGACTGACCGAGACTGACTGACTGACTGACCGAGACTGACTGACTGACTGACTGAGACTGGACTGGACTGACTGACTGACTGACTGACTGAGACTGACTGACTGCTTTAGTGACTAACTGACTGCACAGGACTGACCGACTGACTGACTGACTGACTGCCTGACTGACTGACTGACTGAATGACTGACTGACTGAGACTAAATGACTGACTGCTTGACTGACTGGCTGAAGGACTTACTGACTGACTGAGTGACTGACTGACTGGACTGACTGACTGAGACTGAATGACTGAGTGCTTGACTGATTGACTGTCAGACTGACTGACTGACTTCGCAAAAGGGAAAAATAAAAAAAAAAGAATTATAAAATTAGAAAAAAATATTTGCATTTAAGATTTCCTTTCCGGCTGGGATTTGAACCCAGGGCGACACTCATGGAAGCCCAACGCTCTCGCCAATATACTATCGGATCTCTGTTGATCGGTGTCTTAATTATAATAAAAACAAAAAATGCACCTTAGTAATTATTGATCTAAAATCTTTGAAATCTAAAGGTCGAATGATTAAACTGACTCAGAATTTTCTTCCGTACATAAATAATCCATATTTGCAAAAGAAAGAAATTGAAAAAAAAAGAATCTACAAATTAGAAGAGAAATATATACATGGAAGATTTTCGTTCCGGCCGGGACTCGAACCCATTACCACGCGCTTGGAACCCAACGGTCTAGCCATTAGGCTACCGGAGCTCTGTCGATGGAAGTCTTAAATATAATAAAAACAAAAAATGCACCTTGGTAATTGTTTATTTAAACACTTTGAAATCTTCGTGTCGAAAAATTAAACTGACTCAGAATTTTCTTCCCTACATAAATAATCAATAATTGCAAAGGAAAGAAATTGAAAAAAAAAAGAATTTTCAAATTAGAAAAGAAATATATACATTGAAGATATTCGCTCCGGCTGGGACTCGAACCATGGCCACTCGCTTGGAAGACCAGCGGTCTAGTTATTAGGCTATCGGAGTTCTGTCGAGCGGAGTCTTACTGCCTGACTGATACTGCCTGACTGACAGACTGACTCACTGACTGACTGATACTGACTGACTGACTCACTGACTGACTGAGACTGACTGACTGACTGCTTGACTCTCTGACTGGCTATTTCACTGACTGACTGAATGACTAAATGACTGACTGACACTGACTGACTGACTGCTTGACTCTCTGACTGGCTATTTCACTGACTGACTGAATGACTAAATGACTGACTGACACTGACTGACTGACTGCTTGACTACCTGACTGACTGCTTGACTGACTAACTGACTGGACAGGACTGACCGACTGACTGACTGACAGACTGACTGAATAAGGATGACTGACAGACTGACTGAATAAGGCTGACTGACTGACTGACAGACTGACTGAATAAGGCTGACCGACTGACTGACTGCCTGACTGACTGACTGACTGACTGACTGACTGACCGAGACTGACTGACTGACTGACTGAGACTGGACTGGACTGACTGACTGACTGACTGACTGAGACTGACTGACTGCTTTAGTGACTAACTGACTGCACAGGACTGACCGACTGACTGACTGACTGACTGCCTGACTGACTGACTGACTGAGACTAAATGACTGACTGCTTGACTGACTGGCTGAAGGACTAACTGACTGACTGAGTGACTGACTGACTGGACTGACTGACTGAGACTGAATGACTGAGTGCTTGACTGATTGACTGTCAGACTGACTGACTGACTTCGCAAAAGGGAAAAATAAAAAAAAAAGAATTATGAAATTAGAAAAAAATATTTGCATTTAAGATTTCCTTTCCGGCTGGGATTTGAACCCAGGGCGACACTCATGGAAGCCCAACGCTCTCGCCAATATACTATCGGATCTCTGTTGATCGGTGTCTTAATTATAATAAAAACAAAAAATGCACCTTAGTAATTATTGATCTAAAATCTTTGAAATCTAAAGGTCGAATGATTAAACTGACTCAGAATTTTCTTCCGTACATAAATAATCCATATTTGCAAAAGAAAGAAATTGAAAAAAAAAGAATCTTCAAATTAGAAGAGAAATATATACATGGAAGATTTGCGTTCCGGCCGGGACTCGAACCCAGTACCACGCGCTTGGAACCCAACGGTCTAGCCATTAGGCTATCGGAGCTCTGTCGATGGAAGTCTTAAATATAATAAAAACAAAAAATGCAACTTGGTAATTATTGATTCAAACACATTGAAATTTACAGGTCGAATAATTAAACTGACTCAGAATTTTTCTCCCTACATAAATAATCAATATTCGCAAAAGAGAAAAATTAAAAAAAAAGAAGAAGAAATTTCAAATTAGAAACTAAAAGTATACATTGAAGATTTTCGTTCAGGCTGGGACTCGAACCCAGGGCCACTCGCTTGGAAGCCTAACACTCTAGCCATTAGTCTATGGGAGCTCTGTCGGTGGGAGTTTTAAATATAATAAAAACAAAAAATGCACCTTGGTAATTGTTTATTTAAACACTTTGAAATCTTAGTGTCGAAAAATTAAACTGACTCAGAATTTTCTTCCCTACATAAATAATCAATAATTGCAAAGGAAAGAAATTGAAAAAAAAAAAGAATTTTCAAATTAGAAAAGAAATTCATACATTGAAGATATTCGCTCCGGCTGGGACTCGAACCCAGGCCACTCGCTTTTAAGACCAGCGGTCTAGCCATTAGGCTATCGGAGTTCTGTCGAGCGGAGTCTTACTGCCTGACTGATACTGCCTGACTGACAGACTGACTCACTGACTGACTGATACTGACTGACTGACTCACTGACTGACCGAGACTGACTGACTAACTGCCTGACTGACTGAGACTGGACTGACTGACTGATTGACTGACTGACTGACTAACTGACTGACTGAGACTGACTGACTGACTGCTTGACTCTCTGACTGGCTATTTCACTGACTGACTGAATGACTAAATGACTGACTGACACTGACTGACTGACTGCTTGACTACCTGACTGACTGCTTGACTGACTAACTGACTGGACAGGACTGACCGACTGACTGACTGACAGACTGACTGAATAAGGATGACTGACAGACTGACTGAATAAGGCTGACTGACTGACTGACTGACAGACTGACTGAATAAGGCTGACCGACTGACTGACTGCCTGACTGACTGACTGACTGAATGACTGACTGACTGACTGACCGAGACTGACTGACTGACTGACTGACTGACTGAGACTGACTGACTGCTTTAGTGACTAACTGACTGCACAGGACTGACCGACTGACTGACTGACTGACTGCCTGACTGACTGACTGAGACTAAATGACTGACTGCTTGACTGACTGGCTGAAGGACTAACTGACTGGCTGAAGGACTAACTGACTGACTGAGTGACTGACTGACTGGACTGACTGACTGAGACTGAATGACTGAGTGCTTGACTGATTGACTGTCAGACTGACTGACTGACTTCGCAAAAGGGAAAAATAAAAAAAAAGAATTATAAAATTAGAAAAAAATATTTGCATTTAAGATTTCCTTTCCGGCCGGGACTCGATCCCCGTACCACGCGCTAGGAACCCAACGGTCTAGCCATTAGGCTATCGGAGCTCTGTCGATGGAAGTCTTAAATATAATAAAAACAAAAAATGCACCTTGGTAATTATTGATTCAAACACTTTGAAATTTACAGGTCGAATAATTAAACTGACTCAAAATTTTTCTCCCTACATAAATAATCAATATTCGCAAAAGAGAAAAATTAAAAAAAAAGAAGAAGAAATTTCAAATTAGAAACTAAAAGTATACATTTAAGATTTTCGTTCAGGCTGGGACTCGAACCCAGGGCCACTCGCTTGGAAGCCTAACACTCTAACCATTAGTCTATGGGAGCTCTGTCGGTGGGAGTTTTAAATATAATAAAAACAAAAAATGCACCTTGGTAATTGTTTATTTAAACACTTTGAAATCTTCGTGTCGAAAAATTAAACTGACTCAGAATTTTCTTCCCTACATAAATAATCAATAATTGCAAAGGAAAGAAATTGAAAAAAAAAAGAATTTTCAAATTAGAAAAGAAATATATACATTGAAGATATTCGCTCCGGCTGGGACTCGAACCCAGGCCACTCGCTTGGAAGACCAGCGGTCTAGCCATTAGGCTATCGGAGTTCTGTCGAGCGGAGTCTTACTGCCTGACTGATACTGCCTGACTGACAGACTGACTCACTGACTGACTGATACTGACTGACTGACTCACTGACTGACCGAGACTGACTGACTAACTGCCTGACTGACTGAGACTGGACTGACTGACTGACTGACTGACTGACTGACTAACTGACTGACTGAGACTGACTGACTGACTGCTTGACTCTCTGACTGGCTATTTCACTGACTGACTGAATGACTAAATGACTGACTGACACTGACTGACTGACTGCTTGACTACCTGACTGACTGCTTGACTGACTAACTGACTGGACAGGACTGACCGACTGACTGACTGACAGACTGACTGTATAAGGATGACTGACAGACTGACTGAATAAGGCTGACTGACTGACTGACTGACTGACCGAGACTGACTGACTGACTGACTGAGACTGGACTGGACTGACTGACTGACTGACTGAGACTGACTGACTGCTTTAGTGACTAACTGACTGCACAGGACTGACCGACTGACTGACTGACTGACTGCCTGACTGACTGAATGACTGAATGACTGACTGAGACTAAATGACTGACTGCTTGACTGACTGGCTGAAGGACTAACTGACTGACTGAGTGATTGACTGACTGGACTGACTGACTGAGACTGAATGACTGAGTGCTTGACTGATTGACTGTCAGACTGACTGACTGACTTCGCAAAAGGGAAAAATAAAAAAAAAAGAATTATAAAATTAGAAAAAAATATTTGCATTTAAGATTTCCTTTCCGGCCGGGACTCGAACCCAGTACCACGCGCTAGGAGTAAATGACTGACTGACACAGACTGACTGACTGCTTGACTACCTGACTGACTGCTTGATTTACTAACTGACTGGACAGGACTGACCGACTGACTGACTGACAGACTGACTGAATAAGGATGACTGACAGACTGACTGAATAAGGCTGACTGACTGACTGACTGACAGACTGACTGAATAAGGCTGACCGAATGACTGACTGCCTGACTGACTGACTGACTGACCGAGACTGACTGACTGACTGACCGAGACTGACTGACTGACTGACTGAGACTGGACTGGACTGACTGACTGACTGACTGACTGAGACTGACTGACTGCTTTAGTGACTAACTGACTGCACAGGACTGACCGACTGACTGACTGACTGACTGCCTGACTGACTGACTGACTGAATGACTGACTGACTGAGACTAAATGACTGACTGCTTGACTGACTGGCTGAAGGACTTACTGACTGACTGAGTGACTGACTGACTGGACTGACTGACTGAGACTGAATGACTGAGTGCTTGACTGATTGACTGTCAGACTGACTGACTGACTTCGCAAAAGGGAAAAATAAAAAAAAAAGAATTATAAAATTAGAAAAAAATATTTGCATTTAAGATTTCCTTTCCGGCTGGGATTTGAACCCAGGGCGACACTCATGGAAGCCCAACGCTCTCGCCAATATACTATCGGATCTCTGTTGATCGGTGTCTTAATTATAATAAAAACAAAAAATGCACCTTAGTAATTATTGATCTAAAATCTTTGAAATCTAAAGGTCGAATGATTAAACTGACTCAGAATTTTCTTCCGTACATAAATAATCCATATTTGCAAAAGAAAGAAATTGAAAAAAAAAAAGAATCTACAAATTAGAAGAGAAATATATACATGGAAGATTTTCGTTCCGGCCGGGACTCGAACCCATTACCACGCGCTTGGAACCCAACGGTCTAGCCATTAGGCTACCGGAGCTCTGTCGATGGAAGTCTTAAATATAATAAAAACAAAAAATGCACCTTGGTAATTATTGATTCAAACACTTTGAAATTTACAGGTCGAATAATTAAACTGACTCAGAATTTTTCTCCCTACATAAATAATCAATATTCGCAAAAGAGAAAAATTAAAAAAAAAGAAGAAGAAATTTCAAATTAGAAACTAAAAGTATACATTGAAGATTTTCGTTCAGGTTGGGACTCGAACCCAGTTTTAAATATAATAAAAAAAAAATGCACCTTGGTAATTGTTTATTTAAACACTTTGAAATCTTCGTGTCGAAAAATTAAACTGACTCAGAATCTTCTTCCCTACATAAATAATCAATAATTGCAAAGGAAAGAAATTGAAAAAAAAAAGAATTTTCAAATTAGAAAAGAAATATATACATTGAAGATATTCGCTCCGGCTGGGACTCGAACCCAGGCCACTCGCTTGGAAGACCAGCGGTCTAGCCATTAGGCTATCGGAGTTCTGTCGAGCGGAGTCTTACTGCCTGACTGATACTGCCTGACTGACAGACTGACTCACTGACTGACTGATACTGACTGACTGACTCACTGACTGACCGAGACTGACTGACTAACTGCCTGACTGACTGAGACTGGACTGACTGACTGACTGACTGACTGACTGACTAACTGACTGACTGAGACTGACTGACTGACTGCTTGACTCTCTGACTGGCTATTTCACTGACTGACTGAATGACTAAATGACTGACTGACACTGACTGACTGACTGCTTGACTACCGGACTGACTGCTTGACTGACTAACTGACTGGACAGGACTGACCGACTGACTGACTGACAGACTGACTGAATAAGGATGACTGACAGACTGACTGAATAAGGCTGACTGACTGACTGACTGACAGACTGACTGAATAAGGCTGACCGACTGACTGACTGCCTGACTGACAGACTGACTGACTGACTGACTGACCGAGACTGACTGACTGACTGACTGAGACTGGACTGGACTGACTGACTGACTGACTGACTGAGACTGACTGACTGCTTTAGTGACTAACTGACTGCACAGGACTGACCGACTGACTGACTGACTGACTGACTGACTGAGACTAAATGACTGACTGCTTGACTGACTGGCTGAAGGACTAACTGACTGACTGAGTGACTGACTGACTGGACTGACTGACTGAGACTGAATGACTGAGTGCTTGACTGATTGACTGTCAGACTGACTGACTGACTTCGCAAAAGGGAAAAATAAAAAAAAAAAGAATTATAAAATTAGAAAAAAATATTTGCATTTAAGATTTCCTTTCCGGCCGGGACTCGAACCCAGTACCACGCGCTAGGAACCCAACAGTCTAGCCATTAGGCTATCGGAGCTCTGTCGATGGAAGTCTTAAATATAATAAAAACAAAAAATGCACCTTGGTAATTATTGATTCAAACACTTTGAAATTTACAGGTCGAATAATTAAACTGACTCAGAATTTTTCTCCCTACATAAATAATCAATATTCGCAAAAGAGAAAAATTAAAAAAAAAAGAAGAAGAAATTTCAAATTAGAAACTAAAAGTATACATTGAAGATTTGCGTTCAGGCTGGGACTCGAACCCAGGGCCACTCGCTTGGAAGCCTGACACTCTAGCCATTAGTCTATGGGAGCTCTGTCGGTGGGAGTTTTAAATATAATAAAAACAAAAAATGCACCTTGGTAATTGTTTATTTAAACACTTTGAAATCTTCGTGTCGAAAAATTAAACTGACTCAGAATTTTCTTCCCTACATAAATAATCAATAATTGCAAAGGAAAGAAATTGAAAAAAAAAAAGAATTTTCAAATTAGAAAAGAAATATATACATTGAAGATATTCGCTCCGGCTGGGACTCGAACCCAGGCCACTCGCTTGGAAGACCAGCGGTCTAGCCATTAGGCTATCGGAGTTCTGTCGAGCGGAGTCTTACTGCCTGACTTATACTGCCTGACTGACAGACTGACTCACTGACTGACTGATACTGACTGACTGACTCACTGACTGACCGAGACTGACTGACTAACTGCCTGACTGACTGAGACTGGACTGACTGACTGACTGACTGACTGACTGACTAACTGACTGACTGAGACTGACTGACTGACTGCTTGACTCTCTGACTGGCTATTTCACTGACTGACTGAATGACTAAATGACTGACTGACACTGACTGACTGACTGCTTGACTACCTGACTGACTGCTTGACTGACTAACTGACTGGACAGGACAGACCGACTGACTGACTGACAGACTGACTGAATAAGGATGACTGACAGACTGACTGAATAAGGCTGACTGACTGACTGACAGACTGACTGAGACTGGACTGGACTGACTGACTGACTGACTGACTGACTGAATGACTGACTGACCGAGACTGACTGACTGACTGACTGAGACTGGACTGGACTGACTGACTGACTGACTGACTGAGACTGACTGACTGCTTTAGTGACTAACTGACTGCACAGGACTGACCGACTGACTGACTGACTGACTGCCTGACTGACTGACTGACTGAATGACTGACTGACTGAGACTAAATGACTGACTGCTTGACTGACTGGCTGAAGGACTAACTGACTGACTGAGTGACTGACTGACTGGACTGACTGACTGAGACTGAATGACTGAGTGCTTGACTGATTGACTGTCAGACTGACTGACTGACTTCGCAAAAGGGAAAAATAAAAAAAAAGAATTATAAAATTAGAAAAAAATATTTGCATTTAAGATTTCCTTTCCGCCCGGGACTCGAACCCAGTACCACGCGCTAGGAACCCAACGGTCTAGCCATTAGGCTATCGGAGCTCTGTCGATGGAAGTCTTAAATATAATAAAAACAAAAAATGCACCTTGGTAATTATTGATTCAAACACTTTGAAATTTACAGGTCGAATAATTAAACTGACTCAGAATTTTTCTCCCTACATAAATAATCAATATTCGCAAAAGAGAAAAATTAAAAAAAAGAAGAAGAAATTTCAAATTAGAAACTAAAAGTATACATTGAAGATTTTCGTTCAGGCTGGGACTCGAACCCAGGGCCACTCGCTTGGAAGCCTAACACTCTAGCCATTAGTCTATGGGAGCTCTGTCGGTGGGAGTTTTAAATATAATAAAAACAAAAAATGCACCTTGGTAATTGTTTATTTAAACACTTTGAAATCTTCGTGCCGAAAAATTAAACTGACTCAGAATTTTCTTCCCTACATAAATAATCAATAATTGCAAAGGAAAGAAATTGAAAAAAAAAGAATTTTCAAATTAGAAAAGAAATATATACATTGAAGATATTCGCTCCGGCTGGGACTCGAACCCAGGCCACTCGCTTGGAAGACCAGCGGTCTAGCCATTAGGCTATCGGAGTTCTGTCGAGCGGAGTCTTACTGCCTGACTGATACTGCCTGACTGACAGACTGACTCACTGACTGACTGATACTGACTGACTGACTCACTGACTGACCGAGACTGACTGACTAACTGCCTGACTGACTGAGACTGGACTGACTGACTGACTGATTGACTAACTGACTGACTGAGACTGACTGACTGACTGCTTGACTAACTGACTGACTGCTTGACTGACTAACTGACTGGACAGGACTGACCGACTGACTGACTGACAGACTGACTGAATAAGGATGACTGACAGACTGACTGAATAAGGCTGACTGACTGACTGACTGACCGACTGACTGAATAAGGCTGACCGACTGACTGACTGCCTGACTGACTGACTGACTGAATGACTGACTGACTGACTGACCGAGACTGACTGACTGACTGACTGAGACTGGACTGGACTGACTGACTGACTGACTGACTGAGACTGACTGACTGCTTTAGTGACTAACTGACTGCACAGGACTGACCGACTGACTGACTGCCTGACTGACTGACTGGCTGAAGGACTAACTGACTGACTGAGTGACTGACTGACTGGACTGACTGACTGAGACTGAATGACTGAGTGCTTGACTGATTGACTGTCAGACTGACTGACTGACTTCGCAAAAGGGAAAAATAAAAAAAAAGAATTATAAAATTAGAAAAAAATATTTGCATTTAAGATTTCCTTTCCGGCTGGGATTTGAACCCAGGGCGACACTCATGGAAGCCCAACGCTCTCGCCAATATACTATCGGATCTCTGTTGATCGGTGTCTTAATTATAATAAAAACAAAAAATGCACCTTAGTAATTATTGATCTAAAATCTTTGAAATCTAAAGGTCGAATGATTAAACTGACTCAGAATTTTCTTCCGTACATAAATAATCCATATTTGCAAAAGAAAGAAATTGAAAAAAAAAAGAATCTTCAAATTAGAAGAGAAATATATACATGGAAGATTTTCGTTCCGGCCGGGACTCGAACCCAGTACCACGCGCTTGGAACCCAACGGTCTAGCCATTAGGCTATCGGAGCTCTGTCGATGGAAGTCTTAAATATAATAAAAACAAAAAATGCACCTTGGTAATTATTGATTCAAACACTTTGAAATTTACAGGTCGAATAATTAAACTGACTCAGAATTTTTCTCCCTACATAAATAATCAATATTCGCAAAAGAGAAAAATTAAAAAAAAAAGAAGAAGAAATTTCAAATCAGAAACTAAAAGTATACATTGAAGATTTTCCTTCAGGCTGGGACTCGAACCCAGGGCCACTCGCTTGGAAGCCTAACACTCTAGCCATTAGTCTATGGGAGCTCTGTCGGTGGGAGTTTTAAATATAATAAAAACAAAAAATGCACCTTGGTAATTGTTTATTTAAACACTTTGAAATCTTCGTGTCGAAAAATTAAACTGACTCAGAATTTTCTTCCCTACATAAATAATCAATAATTTCAAAGGAAAGAAATTGAAAAAAAAAGAATTTTCAAATTAGAAAAGAAATATATACATTGAAGATATTCGGTCCGGCTGGGACTCGAACCCAGGCCACTCGCTTGGAAGACCAGCGGTCTAGCCATTAGGCTATCGGAGTTCTGTCGAGCGGAGTCTTACTGCCTGACTGATACTGCCTGACTGACAGACTGACTCACTGACTGACTGATACTGACTGACTGACTCACTGACTGACCGAGACTGACTGACTAACTGCCTGACTGACTGAGACTGAACTGACTGACTGACTGACTGACTGACTGACTAACTGACTGACTGAGACTGACTGACTGACTGCTTGACTCTCTGACTGGCTATTTCACTGACTGACTGAATGACTAAATGACTGACTGACACTGACTGACTGACTGCTTGACTACCTGACTGACTGCTTGACTGACTAACTGACTGGACAGGACTGACCGACTGACTGACTGACAGACTGACTGAATAAGGATGACTGACAGACTGACTGAATAAGGCTGACTGACTGACTGACTGACAGACTGACTGAATAAGGCTGACCGACTGACTGACTGACTGACTGACTGAATGACTGACTGACTGACTGACCGAGACTGACTGACTGACTGACTGAGACTGGACTGGACTGACTGACTGACTGACTGAGACTGACTGACTGCTTTAGTGACTAACTGACTGCACAGGACTGACCGACTGACTGACTGACTGACTGCCTGACTGATTGACTGACTGAATGACTGACTGACTGAGACTAAATGACTGACTGCTTGACTGACTGGCTGAAGGACTAACTGACTGACTGAGTGACTGACTGACTGGACTGACTGACTGAGAGTGAATGACTGAGTGCTTGACTGATTGACTGTCAGACTGACTGACTGACTTCGCAAAAGGGAAAAATAAAAAAAAAAGAATTATAAAATTAGAAAAAAATATTTGCATTTAAGATTTCCTTTCCGGCTGGGATTTGAACCCAGGGCGACACTCATGGAAGCCCAACGCTCTCGCCAATATACTATCGGATCTCTGTTGATCGGTGTCTTAATTATAATAAAAACAAAAAATGCACCTTAGTAATTATTGATCTAAAATCTTTGAAATCTAAAGGTCGAATGATTAAACTGACTCAGAATTTTCTTCCGTACATAAATAATCCATATTTGCAAAAGAAAGAAATTGAAAAAAAAAGAATCTTCAAATTAGAAGAGAAATATATACATGGAAGATTTTCGTTCCGGCCGGGACTCGAACCCCGTACCACGCGCTTGGAACCCAACGGTCTAGCCATTAGGCTATCGGAGCTCTGTCGATGGAAGTCTTAAATATAATAAAAACAAAAAATGCACCTTGGTAATTATTGATTCAAACACTTTGAAATTTACAGGTCGAATAATTAAACTGACTCAGAATTTTTCTCCCTACATAAATAATCAATATTCGCAAAAGAGAAAAATTAAAAAAAAAAGAAGAAGAAATTTCAAATTAGAAACTAAAAGTATACATTGAAGATTTTCGTTCAGGCTGGGACAAGAACCCAGGGCCACTCGCTTGGAAGCCTAACACTCTAGCCATTAGTCTATGGGAGCTCTGTCGGTGGGAGTTTTAAATATAATAAAAACAAAAAATGCACCTTGGTAATTGTTTATTTAAACACTTTGAAATCTTCGTGTCGAAAAATTAAACTGACTCAGAATTTTCTTCCCTACATAAATAATCAATAATTGCAAAGGAAAGAAATTGAAAAAAAAAAGAATTTTCAAATTAGAAAAGAAATGTATACATTGAAGATATTCGCTCCGGCTGGGACTCGAACCCAGGCCACTCGCTTGGAAGACCAGCGGTCTAGCCATTAGGCTATCGGAGTTCTGTCGAGCGGAGTCTTACTGCCTGACTGATACTGCCTGACTGACAGACTGACTCACTGATACTGACTGACTGACTCACTGACTGACCGAGACTGACTGACTAACTGCCTGACTGACTGAGACTGGACGAACTGACTGACTGACTGACTGATTGACTAACTGACTGACTGAGACTGACTGACTGACTGCTTGACTCTCTGACTGGCTATTTCACTGACTGACTGAATGAATAAATGACTGACTGACACTGACTGACTGACTGCTTGACTACCTGACTGACTGCTTGACTGACTAACTGACTGGACAGGACTGACCGACTGACTGACTGACAGACTGACTGAATAAGGATGACTGACAGACTGACTGAATAAGGCTGACTGACTGACTGACTGACAGACTGACTGAATAAGGCTGACCGACTGACTGACTGCCTGACTGACTGACTGACTGAATGACTGACTGACTGACTGACCGAGACTGACTGACTGACTGACTGAGACTGGACTGGACTGACTGACTGACTGAGACTGACTGACTGCTTTAGTGACTAACTGACTGCACAGGACTGACCGACTGACTGACTGACTGACTGCCTGACTGACTGACTGACTGAATGACTGACTGACTGAGACTAAATGACTGACTGCTTGACTGACTGGCTGAAGGACTAACTGACTGACTGAGTGACTGACTGACTGGACTGACTGACTGAGACTGAATGACTGAGTGCTTGACTGATTGACTGTCAGACTGACTGACTGACTTCGCAAAAGGGAAAAATAAAAAAAAAAAGAATTATAAAATTAGAAAAAAATATTTGCATTTAAGATTTCCTTTCCGGCTGGGATTTGAACCCAGGGCGACACTCATGGAAGCCCAACGCTCTCGCCAATATACTATCGGATCTCTGTTGATCGGTGTCTTAATTATAATAAAAACACAAAATGCATCTTAGTAATTATTGATCTAAAATCTTTGAAATTAAAGGTCGAATGATTAAACTGACTCAGAATTTTCTTCCGTACATAAATAATCCATATTTGCAAAAGAAAGAAATTGAAAAAAAAAAAAGAATCTTCAAATTAGAAGAGAAATATATACATGGAAGATTTTCGTTCCGGCCGGGACTCGAACCCAGTACCACGCGCTTGGAACCCAACGGTCTAGCCATTAGGCTATCGGAGCTCTGTCGATGGAAGTCTTAAATATAATAAAAACAAAAAATGCACCTTGGTAATTATTGATTCAAACACTTTGAAATTTACAGGTCGAATAATTAAACTGACTCAGAATTTTTCTCCCTACATAAATAATCAATATTCGCAAAAGAGAAAAATTAAAAAAAAAAAAAGAAGAAGAAATTTCAAATTAGAAACTAAAAGTATACATTGAAGATTTTCGTTCAGGCTGGGACTCGAACCCAGGGCCACTCGCTTGGAAGCCTAACACTCTAGCCATTAGTCTATGGGAGCTCTGTCGGTGGGAGTTTTAAATATAATAAAAACAAAAAATGCACCTTGGTAATTGTTTATTTAAACACTTTGAAATCTTCGTGTCGAAAAATTAAACTGACTCAGAATTTTCTTCCCTACATAAATAATCAATAATTGCAAAGGAAAGAAATTGAAAAAAAAAAGAATTTTCAAATTAGAAAAGAAATATATACATTGAAGATATTCGCTCCGGCTGGGACTCGAACCCAGGCCACTCGCTTGGAAGACCAGCGGTCTAGCCATTAGGCTATCGGAGTTCTGTCGAGCGGAGTCTTACTGCCTGACTGATACTGCCTGACTGACAGACTGACTCACTGACTGACTGATACTGACTGACTGACTCACTGACTGACCGAGACTGACTGACTAACTGCCTGACTGACTGAGACTGGACTGACTGACAGACTGACTGACTGACTGACTAACTGACTGACTGAGACTGACTGACTGACTGCTTGACTCTCTGACTGGCTATTTCACTGACTGACTGAATGACTAAATGACTGACTGACACTGACTGACTGACTGCTTGACTACCTGACTGACTGCTTGACTGACTAACTGACTGGACAGGACTGACCGACTGACTGACTGACAGACTGACTGAATAAGGATGACTGACAGACTGACTGAATAAGGCTGACTGACTGACTGACTGACAGACTGACTGAATGAGGCTGACCGACTGACTGACTGCCTGACTGACTGACTGACTGAATGACTGACTGACTGACTGACCGAGACTGACTGACTGACTGACTGAGACTGGACTGGACTGACTGACTGACTGACTGAGACTGACTGACTGCTTTAGTGACTAACTGACTGCACAGGACTGACCGACTGACTGACTGACTGACTGCCTGACTGACTGACTGACTGAATGACTGACTGACTGAGACTAAATGACTGACTGCTTGACTGACTGGCTGAAGGACTAACTGACTGACTGAGTGACTGACTGACTGGACTGACTGACTGAGACTGAATGACTGAGTGCTTGACTGATTGACTGTCATACTGACTGACTGACTTCGCAAAAGGGAAAAATAAAAAAAAAAGAATTATAAAATTAGAAAAAAATATTTGCATTTAAGATTTCCTTTCCGGCCGGGACTCGAACCCAGTACCACGGGCTAGGAACCCAACGGTCTAGCCATTAGGCTATCGGAGCTCTGTCGATGGAAGTCTTAAATATAATAAAAACAAAAAATGCACCTTGGTAATTATTGATTCAAACACTTTGAAATTTACAGGTCGAATAATTAAACTGACTCAGAATTTTTCTCCCTACATAAATAATCAATATTCGCAAAAGAGAAAAATTAAAAAAAAAAGAAGAAGAAATTTCAAATTAGAAACTAAAAGTATACATTGAAGATTTTCGTTCAGGCTGGGACTCGAACCCAGGGCCACTCGCTTTTAAGCCTAACACTCTAGCCATTAGTCTATGGGAGCTCTGTCGATGGGAGTTTTAAATATAATAAAAACAAAAAATGCACCTTGGTAATTGTTTATTTAAACACTTTGAAATCTTTGTGTCGAAAAATTAAACTGACTCAGAATTTTCTTCCCTACATAAATAATCAATAATTGCAAAGGAAAGAAATTGAAAAAAAAAAGAATTTTCAAATTAGAAAAGAAATATATACATTGAAGATATTCGCTCCGGCTGTAACTCGAACCCAGGCCACTCGCTTGGAAGACCAGCGGTCTAGCCATTAGGCTATCGGAGTTCTGTCGAGCGGAGTCTTACTGCCTGACTAATACTGCCTGACTGACAGACTGACTCACTGACTGACTGATACTGACTGACTGACTCACTGACTGACCGAGACTGACTGACTAACTGCCTGACTGACTGAGACTGGACTGACTGACTGACTGACTGACTGACTGACTAACTGACTGACTGAGACTGACTGACTGACTGCTTGACTCTCTGACTGGCTATTTCACTGACTGACTGAATGACTAAATGACTGACTGACACTGACTGACTGACTGCTTGACTACCTGACTGACTGCTTGACTGACTAACTGACTGGACAGGACTGACCGACTGACTGACTGACAGACTGACTGAATAAGGATGACTGACAGACTGACTGAATAAGGCTGACTGACTGACTGACTGACAGACTGACTGAATAAGGCTGACCGACTGACTGACTGCCTGACTGACTGACTGACTGAATGACTGACTGACTGACTGACCGAGACTGACTGACTGACTGACTGAGACTGGACTGGACTGACTGACTGACTGACTGACTGAGACTGACTGACTGCTTTAGTGACTAACTGACTGCACAGGACTGACCGACTGACTGACTGACTGACTGCCTGACTGACTGACTGACTGAATGACTGACTGACTGAGACTAAATGACTGACTGCTTGACTGACTGGCTGAAGGACTAACTGACTGACTGAGTGACTGACTGACTGGACTGACTGACTGAGACTGAATGACTGAGTGCTTGACTGATTGACTGTCATACTGACTGACTGACTTCGCAAAAGGGAAAAATAAAAAAAAAAGAATTATAAAATTAGAAAAAAATATTTGCATTTAAGATTTCCTTTCCGGCCGGGACTCGAACCCAGTACCACGGGCTAGGAACCCAACGGTCTAGCCATTAGGCTATCGGAGCTCTGTCGATGGAACTCTTAAATATAATAAAAACAAAAAATGCACCTTGGTAATTATTGATTCAAACACTTTGAAATTTACAGGTCGAATAATTAAACTGACTCAGAATTTTTCTCCCTACATAAATAATCAATATTCGCAAAAGAGAAAAATTAAAAAAAAAAGAAGAAGAAATTTCAAATTAGAAACTAAAAGTATACATTGAAGATTTTCGTTCAGGCTGGGACTCGAACCCAGGGCCACTCGCTTGGAAGCCTAACACTCTAGCCATTAGTCTATGGGAGCTCTGTCGGTGGGAGTTTTAAATATAATAAAAACAAAAAAAATACCTTGGTAATTGTTTATTTAAACACTTTGAAATCTTCGTGTCGAAAAATTAAACTGACTCAGAATTTTCTTCCCTACATAAATAATCAATAATTGCAAAGGAAAGAAATTGAAAAAAAAAAGAATTTTCAAATTAGAAAAGAAATATATACATTGAAGATATTCGCTCCGGCTGGGACTCGAACCCAGGCCACTCGCTTGGAAGACCAGCGGTCTAGCCATTAGGCTATCGGAGTTCTATCGAGCGGAGTCTTACTGCCTGACTGATACTGCCTGACTGACAGACTGACTCACTGACTGACTGATACTGACTGACTGACTCACTGACTGACCGAGACTGACTGACTAACTGCCTGACTGACTGAGACTGGACTGACTGACTGACTGACTGACTGACTGACTAACTGACTGACTGAGACTGACTGACTGACTGCTTGACTCTCTGACTGGCTATTTCACTGACTGACTGAATGACTAAATGACTGACTGACACTGACTGACTGACTGCTTGACTACCTGACTGACTGCTTGACTGACTAACTGACTGGACAGGACTGACCGACTGACTGACTGACAGACTGACTGAATAAGGATGACTGACAGACTGACTGAATAAGGCTGACTGACTGACTGACTGACAGACTGACTGAATAAGGCTGACCGACTGACTGACTGCCTGACTGACTGACTGACTGAATGACTGACTGACTGACTGACCGAGACTGACTGACTGACTGACTGAGACTGGACTGGACTGACTGACTGACTGACTGAGACTGACTGACTGCTTTAGTGACTAACTGACTGCACAGGACTGTCCGACTGACTGACTGACTGACTGACTGACTGACTGAATGACTGACTGACTGAGACTGAATGACTGAGTGCTTGACTGATTGACTGTCAGACTGACTGACTGACTTCGCAAAAGGGAAAAATAAAAAAAAGAATTATAAAATTAAAAAAAAATATTTGCATTTAAGATTTCCTTTCCGGCTGGGATTTGAACCCAGGGCGACACTCATGGAAGCCTAACGCTCTCGCCAATATACTATCGGATCTCTGTTGATCGGTGTCTGAATTATAATAAAAACAAAAAATGCACCTTAGTAATTATTGATCTAAAATCTTTGAAATCTAAAGGTCGAATGATTAAACTGACTCAGAATTTTCTTCCGTACATAAATAATCCATATTTGCAAAAGAAAGAAATTGAAAAAAAAAAGAATCTTCAAATTAGAAGAGAAATATATACATGGAAGATTTTCGTTCCGGCCGGGACTCGAACCCAGTACCACGCGCTTGGAACCCAACGGTCTAGCCATTAGGCTATCGGAGCTCTGTCGATGGAAGTCTTAAATATAATAAAAACAAAAAATGCACCTTGGTAATTATTGATTCAAACACTTTGAAATTTACAGGTCGAATAATTAAACTGACTCAGAATTTTTCTCCCTACATAAATAATCAATATTCGCAAAAGAGAAAAATTAAAAAAAAAGAATTAGAAATTTCAAATTAGAAACTAAAAGTATACATTGAAGATTTTCGTTCAGGCTGGGACTCGAACCCAGGGCCACTCGCTTGGAAGCCTAACACTCTAGCCATTAGTCTATGGGAGCTCTGTCGGTGGGAGTTTTAAATATAATAAAAACAAAAAATGCACCTTGGTAATTGTTTATTTAAACACTTTGAAATCTTGGTGTCGAAAAATTAAACTGACTCAGAATTTTCTTCCCTACATAAATAATCAATAATTGCAAAATAAAGAAATTGAAAAAAAAAAGAATTTTAAAATTAGAAAAGAAATATATACATTGAAGATATTCGCTCCGGCTGGGACTCGAACCCAGGCCACTCGCTTGGAAGACCAGCGGTCTAGCCATTAGGCTATCGGAGTTCTGTCGAGCGGAGTCTTACTGCCTGACTGATACTGCCTGACTGACAGACTGACTCACTGACTGACTGATACTGACTGACTGACTCACTGACTGACCGAGACTGACTGACTAACTGCCTGACTGACTGAGACTGGACTGACTGACTGACTGACTGACTGACTAACTGACTGACTGAGACTGACTGACTGACTGCTTGACTCTCTGACTGGCTATTTCACTGACTGACTGAATGACTAAACGACTGACTGACACTGACTGACTGACTGCTTGACTACCTGACTGACTGCTTGACTGACTAACTGACTGGACAGGACTGACCGACTGACTGACTGACAGACTGACTGAATAAGGCTGACCGACTGACTGACTGCCTGACTGACTGACTGACTGAATGACTGACTGACTGACTGACCGAGACTGACTGACTGACTGACTGACTGACTGCCTGACTGACTGACTGACTGAATGACTGACTGACTGAGACTAAATGACTGACTGCTTGACTGACTGGCTGAAGGACTAACTGACTGACTGAGTGACTGACTGACTGGACTGACTGACTGAGACTGAATGACTGAGTGCTTGACTGATTGACAGTCAGACTGACTGACTGACTTCGCAAAAGGGAAAAATAAAAAAAAAGAATTATAAAATTAGAAAAAAATATTTGCATTTAAGATTTCCTTTCCGGCTGGGATTTGAACCCAGGGCGACACTCATGGAAGCCCAACGCTCTCGCCAATATACTATCGCATCTCTGTTGATCGGTGTCTTAATTATAATAAAAATATAAAATGCACCTTAGTAATTATTGATCTAAAATCTTTGAAATCTAAAGGTCGAATGATTAAACTGACTCAGAATTTTCTTCCGTACATAAATAATCCATATTTGCAAAAGAAAAAAATTTAAAAAAAAAAGAATCTTCAAATTAGAAGAGAAATATATACATGGAAGGTTTTCGTTCCGGCGGGGACTCGAACCCAGCACCACGCGCTTGGAACCCAATGGTCTACCATTAGGCTATCGGAGCTCTGTCGATGGAAGTCTTAAATATAATAAAAACAAAAAATGCACCTTGGTAATTATTGATTCAAACACTTTGAAATTTACAGGTCGAATAATTAAACTGACTCAGAATTTTTCTCCCTACATAAATAATCAATATTCGCAAAAGAGAAAAATTAAAAAAAAAGAAGAAGAAATTTCAAATTAGAAACTAAAAGTATACATTGAAGATTTTCGTTCAGGCTGGGACTCGAACCCAGGGCCACTCGCTTGGAAGCCTAACACTCTAGCCATTAGTCGATGGGAGCTCTGTCGGTGGGAGTTTTAAATATAATAAAAACAAAAAATGCACCTTGGTAATTGTTTATTTAAACACTTTGAAATCTTCGTGTCGAAAAATTAAACTGACTCAGAATTTTCTTCCCTACATAAATAATCAATAATTGCAAAGGAAAGAAATTGAAAAAAAAAAGAATTTTCAAATTAGAAAAGAAATATATACATTGAAGATATTCGCTCCGGCTGGGACTCGAACCCAGGCCACTCGCTTGGAAGACCAGCGGTCTAGCCATTAGGCTATCGGAGTTCTGTCGAGCGGAGTCTTACTGCCTGACTGATACTGCCTGGCTGACAGACTGACTCACTGACTGACTGATACTGACTGACTGACTCACTGACTGACCGAGACTGACTGACTAACTGACTGACTGAGACTGACTGACTGACTGCTTGACTCTCTGACTGGCTATTTCACTGACTGACTGAATGACTAAATGACTGACTGACACTGACTGACTGACTGCTTGACTACCTGACTGACTGCTTGACTGACTAACTGACTGGACAGGACTGACCGACTGACTGACTGACAGACTGACTGAATAAGGATGACTGACAGACTGACTGAATAAGGCTGACTGACTGACTGACTGACTGACTGACTGAATAAGGCTGACCGACTGACTGACTGCCTGACTGACTGACTGACTGAATGACTGACTGACCGAGACTGACTGACTGACTGACTGAGACTGGACTGGACTGACTGACTGACTGACTGACTGAGACTGACTGACTGCTTTAGTGACTAACTGACTGCACAGGACTGACCGACTGACTGACTGACTGACTGCCTGACTGACTGACTGACTGAATGACTGACTGACTGAGACTAAATGACTGACTGCTTGACTGACTGGCTGAAGGACTAACTGACTGACTGAGTGACTGACTGACTGGACTGACTGACTGAGACTGAATGACTGAGTGCTTGACTGATTGACTGTCAGACTGACTGACTGACTTCGCAAAAGGGAAAAATAAAAAAAAAAGAATTATAAAATTAGAAAAAAATATTTGCATTTAAGATTTCCTTTCCGGCCGGGACTCGAACCCAGTACCACGCGCTAGGAACCCAACGGTCTAGCCATTAGGCTATCGGAGCTCTGTCGATGGAAGTCTTAAATATAATAAAAACAAAAAATGCACCTTGGTAATTATTGATTCAAACACTTTGAAATTTACAGGTCGAATAATTAAACTGACTCAGAATTTTTCTCCCTACATAAATAATCAATATTCGCAAAAGAGAAAAATTAAAAAAAAAGAAGAAGAAATTTCAAATTAGAAACTAAAAGTATACATTGAAGATTTTCGTTCAGGCTGGGACTCGAACCCAGGGCCACTCGCTTGGAAGCCTAACACGTTAGCCATTAGTCTATGGGAGCTCTGTCGGTGGGAGTTTTAAATATAATAAAAACAAAAAATGCACCTTGGTAATTGTTTATTTAAACACTTTGAAATCTTCGTGTCGAAAAATTAAACTGACTCAGAATTTTCTTCCCTACATAAATAACCAATAATTGCAAAGGAAAGAAATTGAAAAAAAAAAAGAATTTTCAAATTAGAAAAGAAATATATACATTGAAAATATTCGCTCCGGCTGGGACTCGAACCCAGGCCACTCGCTTGGAAGACCAGCGGTGTAGCCATTAGGCTATCGGAGTTCTGTCGAGCGGAGTCTTACTGCCTGACTGATACTGCCTGACTGACAGACTGACTCACTGACTGACTGACTGACTGATACTGACTGACTGACTCACTGACTGACCGAGACTGACTGACTAACTGCCTGACTGACTGAGACTGGACTGACTGACTGACTGACAGACTGACTGACTAACAGACTGACTGAGACTGACTGACTGACTGCTTGACTCTCTGACTGGCTATTTCACTGACTGACTGAATGACTAAATGACTGACTGACACTGACTGACTGACTGCTTGACTACCTGACTGACTGCTTGACTGACTAACTGACTGGACAGGACTGACCGACTGACTGACTGACAGACTGACTGAATAAGGATGACTGACAGACTGACTGAATAAGGATGACTGACAGACTGACTGAATAAGGCTGACTGACTGACTGACTGCCTCACTGACTGACTGACTGAATGACTGACTGACTGACCGAGACTGACTGACTGACTGACTGAGACTGGACTGGACTGACTGACTGACTGAGACTGACTGACTGCTTTAGTGACTAACTGACTGCACAGGACTGACCGACTGACTGACTGACTGACTGCCTGACTGACTGACTGACTGAATGACTGACTGACTGAGACTAAATGACTGACTGCTTGACTGACTGGCTGAAGGACTAACTGACTGACTGAGTGACTGACTGACTGGACTGACTGACTGAGACTGAATGACTGAGTGCTTGACTGATTGACTGTCAGACTGACTGACTGACTTCGCAAAAGGGAAAAATAAAAAAAAAAGAATTATAAAATTAGAAAAAAAATATTTGCATTTAAGATTTCCTTTCCGGCCGGGACTCGAACCCAGTACCACGCGCTAGGAACCCAACGGTCTAGCCATTAGGCTATCGGAGCTCTGTCGATGGAAGTCTTAAATATAATAAAAACAAAAAATGCACCTTGGTAATTATTGATTCAAACACTTTGAAATTTACAGGTCGAATAATTAAACTGACTCAGAATTTTTCTCCCTACATAAATAATCAACATTCGCAAAAGAGAAAAATTAAAAAAAAAAGAAGAAGAAATTTCAAATTAGAAACTAAAAGTATACATTGAAGATTTTCGTTCAGGCTGGGACTCGAACCCAGGGCCACTCGCTTGGAAGACTAACACTCTAGCCATTAGTCTATGGGAGCTCTGTCGGTGGGAGATTTAAATATAATAAAAACAAAAATGCACCTTGGTAATTGTTTATTTAAACACTTTGAAATCTTCGTGTCGAAAAATTAAACTGACTCAGAATTTTCTTCCCTACATAAATAATCAATAATTGCAAAGGAAAGAAATTGAAAAAAAAAAGAATTTTCAAATTAGAAAAGAAATATATACATTGAAGATATTCGCTCCGGCTGGGACTCGAACCCAGGCCACTCGCTTGGAAGACCAGCGGTCTAGCCATTAGGCTATCGGAGTTCTGTCGAGCGGAGTCTTACTGCCTGAGTGACACTGCCTGACTGACAGACTGACTCACTGACTGACTGATACTGACTGACTGACTCACTGACTGACCGAGACTGACTGACTAACTGCCTGACTGACTGAGACTGGACTGACTGACTGACTGACTGACTGACTGACTGACTAACTGACTGACTGAGACTGACTGACTGACTGCTTGACTCTCTGACTGGCTATTTCACTGACTGACTGAATGACTAAATGACTGACTGACACTGACTGACTGACTGCTTGACTACCTGACTGACTGCTTGACTGACTAACTGACTGGACAGGACTGACCGACTGACTGACTGACAGACTGACTGAATAAGGCTGACCGACTGACTGACTGCCTGACTGACTGACTGACTGAATGACTGACTGACTGACTGACCGAGACTGACTGACTGACTGACTGAGACTGGACTGGACTGACTGACTGACTGACTGAGACTGACTGACTGCTTTAGTGACTAACTGACTGCACAGGACTGACCGACTGACTGACTGACTGACTGCCTGACTGACTGACTGACTGAATGACTGACTGACTGAGACTAAATGACTGACTGCTTGACTGACTGGCTGAAGGACTAACTGACTGACTGAGTGACTGACTGACTGGACTGACTGACTGAGACTGAATGACTGAGTGCTTGACTGATTGACAGTCAGACTGACTGACTGACTTCGCAAAAGGGAAAAATAAAAAAAAAGAATTATAAAATTAGAAAAAAATATTTGCATTTAAGATTTCCTTTCCGGCTGGGATTTGAACCCAGGGCGACACTCATGGAAGCCCAACGCTCTCGCCAATATACTATCGGATCTCTGTTGATCGGTGTCTTAATTATAATAAAAATATAAAATGCACCTTAGTAATTATTGATCTAAAATCTTTGAAATCTAAAGGTCGAATGATTAAACTGACTCAGAATTTTCTTCCGTACATAAATAATCCATATTTGCAAAAGAAAGAAATTGAAAAAAAAAAGAATCTTCAAATTAGAAGAGAAATATATACATGGAAGGTTTTCGTTCCGGCCGGGACTCGAACCCAGCACCACGCGCTTGGAACCCAACGGTCTAGCCATTAGGCTATCGGAGCTCTGTCGATGGAAGTCTTAAATATAATAAAAACAAAAAATGCACCTTGGTAATTATTGATTCAAACACTTTGAAATTTACAGGTCGAATAATTAAACTGACTCAGAATTTTTCTCCCTACATAAATAATCAATATTCGCAAAAGAGAAAAATTAAAAAAAAAGAAGAAGAAATTTCAAATTAGAAACTAAAAGTATACATTGAAGATTTTCGTTCAGGCTGGGACTCGAACCCAGGGCCACTCGCTTGGAAGCCTAACACTCTAGCCATTAGTCGATGGGAGCTCTGTCGGTGGGAGTTTTAAATATAATAAAAACAAAAAATGCACCTTGGTAATTGTTTATTTAAACACTTTGAAATCTTCGTGTCGAAAAATTAAACTGACTCAGAATTTTCTTCCCTACATAAATAATCAATAATTGCAAAGGAAAGAAATTGAAAAAAAAAAGAATTTTCAAATTAGAAAAGAAATATATACATTGAAGATATTCGCTCCGGCTGGGACTCGAACCCAGGCCACTCGCTTGGAAGACCAGCGGTCTAGCCATTAGGCTATCGGAGTTCTGTCGAGCGGAGTCTTACTGCCTGACTGATACTGCCTGACTGACAGACTGACTCACTGACTGACTGATACTGACTGACTGACTCACTGACTGACCGAGACTGACTGACTAACTGACTGACTGAGACTGACTGACTGACTGCTTGACTCTCTGACTGGCTATTTCACTGACTGACTGAATGACTAAATGACTGACTGACACTGACTGACTGACTGCTTGACTACCTGACTGACTGCTTGACTGACTAACTGACTGGACAGGACTGACCGACTGACTGACTGACAGACTGACTGAATAAGGATGACTGACAGACTGACTGAATAAGGCTGACTGACTGACTGACTGACTGACTGACTGAATAAGGCTGACCGACTGACTGACTGCCTGACTGACTGACTGACTGAATGACTGACTGACTGACTGACCGAGACTGACTGACTGACTGACTGAGACTGGACTGGACTGACTGACTGACTGACTGACTGAGACTGACTGACTGCTTTAGTGACTAACTGACTGCACAGGACTCACCGACTGACTGACTGACTGACTGCCTGACTGACTGACTGACTGAATGACTGACTGACTGAGACTAAATGACTGACTGCTTGACTGACTGGCTGAAGGACTAACTGACTGACTGAGTGACTGACTGACTGGACTGACTGACTGAGACTGAATGACTGAGTGCTTGACTGATTGACTGTCAGACTGACTGACTGACTTCGCAAAAGGGAAAAATAAAAAAAAAAGAATTATAAAATTAGAAAAAAATATTTGCATTTAAGATTTCCTTTCCGGCCGGGACTCGAACCCAGTACCACGCGCTAGGAACCCAACGGTCTAGCCATTAGGCTATCGGAGCTCTGTCGATGGAAGTCTTAAATATAATAAAAACAAAAAATGCACCTTGGTAATTATTGATTCAAACACTTTGAAATTTACAGGTCGAATAATTAAACTGACTCAGAATTTTTCTCCCTACATAAATAATCAATATTCGCAAAAGAGAAAAATTAAAAAAAAAGAAGAAGAAATTTCAAATTAGAAACTAAAAGTACACATTGAAGATTTTCGTTCAGGCTGGGACTCGAACCCAGGGCCACTCGCTTTTAAGCCTAACACGTTAGCCATTAGTCTATGGGAGCTCTATCGGTGGGAGTTTTAAATATAATAAAAACAAAAAATGCACCTTGGTAATTGTTTATTTAAACACTTTGAAATCTTCGTGTCGAAAAATTAAACTGACTCAGAATTTTCTTCCCTACATAAATAACCAATAATTGCAAAGGAAAGAAATTGAAAAAAAAAAAGAATTTTCAAATTAGAAAAGAAATATATACATTGAAGATATTCGCTCCGGCTGGGACTCGAACCCAGGCCACTCGCTTGGAAGACCAGCGGTGTAGCCATTAGGCTATCGGAGTTCTGTCGAGCGGAGTCTTACTGCCTGAGTGATACTGCCTGACTGACAGACTGACTCACTGACTGACTGATACTGACTGACTGACTCACTGACTGACCGAGACTGACTGACTAACTGCCTGACTGACTGAGACTGGACTGACTGACTGACTGACTGACTGACTGACTAACTGACTGACTGAGACTGACTGACTGACTGCTTGACTCTCTGACTGGCTATTTCACTGACTGACTGAATGACTAAATGACTGACTGACACTGACTGACTGACTGCTTGACTACCTGACTGACTGCTTGACTGACTAACTGACTGGACAGGACTGACCGACGGACTGACTGACAGACTGACTGAATAAGGCTGACCGACTGACTGACTGCCTGACTGACTGACTGACTGAATGACTGACTGACTGACTGACCGAGACTGACTGACTGACTGACTGAGACTGGACTGGACTGACTGACTGACTGACTGACTGAGACTGACTGACTGCTTTAGTGACTAACTGACTGCACAGGACTGACCGACTGACTGACTGACTGACTGCCTGACTGACTGACTGACTGAATGACTGACTGACTGAGACTAAATGACTGACTGCTTGACTGACTGGCTGAAGGACTAACTGACTGACTGAGTGACTGACTGACTGGACTGACTGACTGAGACTGAATGACTGAGTGCTTGACTGATTGACTGTCAGACTGACTGACTGACTTCGCAAAAGGGAAAAATAAAAAAAAAAGAATTATAAAATTAGAAAAAAAATATTTGCATTTAAGATTTCCTTACCGGCTGGGATTTGAACCCAGGGCGACACGCTCATGGAAGCCCCACGCTCTCGCCAATATACTATCGGATCTCTGTTGATCGGTGTCTTAATTATAATAAAAACAAAAAATGCACCTTAGTAATTATTGATCTAAAATCTTTGAAATCTAAAGGTCGAATGATTAAACTGACTCAGAATTTTCTTCCGTACATAAATAATCCATATTTGCAAAAGAAAGAAATTGAAAAAAAAAGAATCTTCAAATTAGAAGAGAAATATATACATGGAAGATTTTCGTTCCGGCCGGGACTCGAACCCAGTACCACGCGCTTGGAACCCAACGGTCTAGCCATTAGGCTATCGGAGCTCTGTCGATGGAAGTCTTAAATATAATAAAAACAAAAATCGCACCTTTTTAATTATTGATTCAAACACTTTGAAATTTACAGGTCGAATAATTAAACTGACTCAGAATTTTTCTCCCTACATAAATAATCAATATTCGCAAAAGAGAAAAATTAAAAAAAAAAGAAGAAGAAATTTCAAATTAGAAACTAAAAGTATACATTGAAGATTTTCGTTCAGGCTGGGACTCGAACCCAGGGCCACTCGCTTGGATGCCTAACACTCTAGCCACTAGTCTATGGGAGCTCTGTCGGTGGGAGTTTTAAATATAATAAAAACAAAAAATGCACCTTGGTAATTGTTTATTTAAACACTTTGAAATCTTCGTGTCGAAAAATTAAACTGACTCAGAATTTTCTTCCCTACATAAATAATCAATAATTGCAAAGGAAAGAAATTGAAAAAAAAAAGAATTTTCAAATTAGAAAAGAAATATATACATTGAAGATATTCGCTCCGGCTGGGACTCGAACCCAGGCCACTCGCTTGGAAGACCAGCGGTCTAGCCATTAGGCTATCGGAGTTCTGTCGAGCGGAGTCTTACTGCCTGACTGATACTGCCTGACTGACAGACTGACTCACTGACTGACTGATACTGACTGACTGACTCACTGACTGACCGAGACTGACTGACTAACTGACTGACTGAGACTGACTGACTGACTGCTTGACTCTCTGACTGGCTATTTCACTGACTGACTGAATGACTAAATGACTGACTGACACTGACTGACTGACTGCTTGACTACCTGACTGACTGCTTGACTGACTAACTGACTGGACAGGACTGACCGACTGACTGACTGACAGACTGACTGAATAAGGATGACTGACAGACTGACTGAATAAGGCTGACTGACTGACTGACTGACTGACTGACTGAATAAGGCTGACCGACTGACTGACTGCCTGACTGACTGACTGACTGAATGACTGACTGACTGACTGACCGAGACTGACTGACTGACTGACTGAGACTGGACTGGACTGACTGACTGACTGACTGACTGAGACTGACTGACTGCTTTAGTGACTAACTGACTGCACAGGACTGACCGACTGACTGACTGACTGACTGCCTGACTGACTGACTGACTGAATGACTGACTGACTGAGACTAAATGACTGACTGCTTGACTGACTGGCTGAAGGACTAACTGACTGACTGAGTGACTGACTGACTGGACTGACTGACTGAGACTGAATGACTGAGTGCTTGACTGATTGACTGTCAGACTGACTGACTGACTTCGCAAAAGGGAAAAATAAAAAAAAAAGAATTATAAAATTAGAAAAAAATATTTGCATTTAAGATTTCCTTTCCGGCCGGGACTCGAACCCAGTACCACGCGCTAGGAACCCAACGGTCTAGCCATTAGGCTATCGGAGCTCTGTCGATGGAAGTCTTAAATATAATAAAAACAAAAAATGCACCTTGGTAATTATTGATTCAAACACTTTGAAATTTACAGGTCGAATAATTAAACTGACTCAGAATTTTTCTCCCTACATAAATAATCAATATTCGCAAAAGAGAAAAATTAAAAAAAAAGAAGAAGAAATTTCAAATTAGAAACTAAAAGTATACATTGAAGATTTTCGTTCAGGCTGGGACTCGAACCCAGGGCCACTCGCTTGGAAGCCTAACACGTTAGCCATTAGTCTATTGGAGCTCTGTCGGTGGGAGTTTTAAATATAATAAAAACAAAAAATGCACCTTGGTAATTGTTTATTTAAACACTTTGAAATCTTCGTGTCGAAAAATTAAACTGACTCAGAATTTTCTTCCCTACATAAATAACCAATAATTGCAAAGGAAAGAAATTGAAAAAAAAAAGAATTTTCAAATTAGAAAAGAAATATATACATTGAAGATATTCGCTCCGGCTGGGACTCGAACCCAGGCCACTCGCTTGGAAGACCAGCGGTGTAGCCATTAGGCTATCGGAGTTCTGTCGAGCGGAGTCTTACTGCCTGACTGATACTGCCTGACTGACAGACTGACTCACTGACTGACTGACTGACTGATACTGACTGACTGACCGAGACTGACTGACTAACTGCCTGACTGACTGAGACTGGACTGACTGACTGACTGACAGACTGACTGAATAACAGACTGACTGAGACTGACTGACTGACTGCTTGACTCTCTGACTGGCTATTTCACTGACTGACTGAATGACTAAATGACTGACTGACACTGACTGACTGACTGCTTGACTACCTGACTGACTGCTTGACTGACTAACTGACTGGACAGGACTGACCGACTGACTGACTGACAGACTGACTGAATAAGGATGACTGACAGACTGACTGAATAAGGCTGACTGACTGACTGACTGCCTCACTGACTGACTGACTGAATGACTGACTGACTGACTGACCGAGACTGACTGACTGACTGACTGAGACTGGACTGGACTGACTGACTGACTGACTGACTGAGACTGACTGACTGCTTTAGTGACTAACTGACTGCACAGGACTGACCGACTGACTGACTGACTGACTGCCTGACTGACTGACTGACTGAATGACTGACTGACTGAGACTAAATGACTGACTGCTTGACTGACTGGCTGAAGGACTAACTGACTGACTGAGTGACTGACTGACTGGACTGACTGACTGAGACTGAATGACTGAGTGCTTGACTGATTGACTGTCAGACTGACTGACTGACTTCGCAAAAGGGAAAAATAAAAAAAAAGAATTATAAAATTAGAAAAAAAATATTTGCATTTAAGATTTCCTTTCCGGCCGGGACTCGAACCCAGTACCACGCGCTAGGAACCCAACGGTCTAGCCATTAGGCTATCGGAACTCTGTCGATGGAAGTCTTAAATATAATAAAAACAAAAAATGCACCTTGGTAATTATTGATTCAAACACTTTGAAATTTACAGGTCGAATAATTAAACTGACTCAGAATTTTTCTCCCTACATAAATAATCAACATTCGCAAAAGAGAAAAATTAAAAAAAAAAGAAGAAGAAATTTCAAATTAGAAACTAAAAGTATACATTGAAGATTTTCGTTCAGGCTGGGACTCGAACCCAGGGCCACTCGCTTGGAAGACTAACACTCTAGCCATTAGTCTATGGGAGCTCTGTCGGTGGAAGTTTTAAATATAATAAAAACAAAAAATGCACCTTGGTAATTGTTTATTTAATCACTTTGAAATCTTCGTGTCGAAAAATTAAACTGACTCAGAATTTTCTTCCCTACATAAATAATCAATAATTGCAAAGGAAAGAAATTGAAAAAAAAGAGAATTTTCAAATTAGAAAAGAAATATATACATTGAAGATATTCGCTCCGGCTGGGACTCGAACCCAGGCCACTCGCTTGGAAGACCAGCGGTCTAGCCATTAGGCTATCGGAGTTCTGTCGAGCGGAGTCTTACTGCCTGAGTGATACTGCCTGACTGACAGACTGACTCACTGACTGACTGATACTGACTGACTGACTCACTGACTGACCGAGACTGACTGACTAACTGCCTGACTGACTGAGACTGGACTGACTGACTGACTGACTGACTGACTGACTGACTAACTGACTGACTGAGACTGACTGACTGACTGCTTGACTCTCTGACTGGCTATTTCACTGACTGACTGAATGACTAAATGACTGACTGACACTGACTGACTGACTGCTTGACTACCTGACTGACTGCTTGACTGACTAACTGACTGGACAGGACTGACCGACTGACTGACTGACAGACTGACTGAATAAGGCTGACCGACTGACTGACTGCCTGACTGACTGACTGACTGAATGACTGACTGACTGACTGACCGAGACTGACTGACTGACTGACTGAGACTGGACTGGACTGACTGACTGACTGACTGAGACTGACTGACTGCTTTAGTGACTAACTGACTGCACAGGACTGACCGACTGACTGACTGACTGACTGCCTGACTGACTGACTGACTGAATGACTGACTGACTGAGACTAAATGACTGACTGCTTGACTGACTGGCTGAAGGACTAACTGACTGACTGAGTGACTGACTGACTGGACTGACTGACTGAGACTGAATGACTGAGTGCTTGACTGATTGACAGTCAGACTGACTGACTGACTTCGCAAAAGGGAAAAATAAAAAAAAAGAATTATAAAATTAGAAAAAAATATTTGCATTTAAGATTTCCGTTCCGGCTGGGATTTGAACCCAGGGCGACACACATGGAAGCCCAACGCTCTCGCCAATATACTATCGGATCTCTGTTGATCGGTGTCTTAATTATAATAAAAATATAAAATGCACCTTAGTAATTATTGATCTAAAATCTTTGAAATCTAAAGGTCGAATGATTAAACTGACTCAGAATTTTCTTCCGTACATAAATAATCCATATTTGCAAAAGAAAGAAATTGAAAAAAAAAAGAATCTTCAAATTAGAAGAGAAATATATACATGGAAGGTTTTCGTTCCGGCCGGGACTCGAACCCAGCACCACGCGCTTGGAACCCAACGGTCTAGCCATTAGGCTATCGGAGCTCTGTCGATGGAAGTCTTAAATATAATAAAAACAAAAAATGCACCTTGGTAATTATTGATTCAAACACTTTGAAATTTACAGGTCGAATAATTAAACTGACTCAGAATTTTTCTCCCTACATAAATAATCAATATTCGCAAAAGAGAAAAATTAAAAAAAAAGAAGAAGAAATTTCAAATTAGAAACTAAAAGTATACATTGAAGATTTTCGTTCAGGCTGGGACTCGAACCCAGGGCCACTCGCTTGGAAGCCTAACACTCTAGCCATTAGTCGATGGGAGCTCTGTCGGTGGGAGTTTTAAATATAATAAAAACAAAAAATGCACCTTGGTAATTGTTTATTTAAACACTTTGAAATCTTCGTGTCGAAAAATTAAACTGACTCAGAATTTTCTTCCCTACATAAATAATCAATAATTGCAAAGGAAAGAAATTGAAAAAAAAAAGAATTTTCAAATTAGAAAAGAAATATATACATTGAAGATATTCGCTCCGGCTGGGACTCGAACCCAGGCCACTCGCTTGGAAGACCAGCGGTCTAGCCATTAGGCTATCGGAGTTCTGTCGAGCGGAGTCTTACTGCCTGACTGATACTGCCTGACTGACAGACTGACTCACTGACTGACTGATACTGACTGACTGACTCACTGACTGACCGAGACTGACTGACTAACTGACTGACTGAGACTGACTGACTGACTGCTTGACTCTCTGATTTGCTATTTCACTGACTGACTGAATGACTAAATGACTGACTGACACTGACTGACTGACTGCTTGACTACCTGACTGACTGCTTGACTGACTAACTGACTGGACAGGACTGACCGACTGACTGACTGACAGACTGACTGAATAAGGATGACTGACAGACTGACTGAATAAGGCTGACTGACTGACTGACTGACTGACTGACTGAATAAGGCTGACCGACTGACTGACTGCCTGACTGACTGACTGACTGAATGACTGACTGACTGACTGACCGAGACTGACTGACTGACTGACTGAGACTGGACTGGACTGACTGACTGACTGACTGACTGAGACTGACTGACTGCTTTAGTGACTAACTGACTGCACAGGACTGACCGACTGACTGACTGACTGACTGCCTGACTGACTGACTGACTGAATGACTGACTGACTGAGACTAAATGACTGACTGCTTGACTGACTGGCTGAAGGACTAACTGACTGACTGAGTGACTGACTGACTGGACTGACTGACTGAGACTGAATGACTGAGTGCTTGACTGATTGACTGTCAGACTGACTGACTGACTTCGCAAAAGGGAAAAATAAAAAAAAAAGAATTATAAAATTAGAAAAAAATATTTGCATTTAAGATTTCCTTTCCGGCCGGGACTCGAACCCAGTACCACGCGCTAGGAACCCAACGGTCTAGCCATTAGGCTATCGGAGCTCTGTCGATGGAAGTCTTAAATATAATAAAAACAAAAAATGCACCTTGGTAATTATTGATTCAAACACTTTGAAATTTACAGGTCGAATAATTAAACTGACTCAGAATTTTCTTCCCTACATAAATAATCAATATTCGCAAAAGAGAAAAATTAAAAAAAAAGAAGAAGAAATTTCAAATTAGAAACTAAAAGTATACATTGAAGATTTTCGTTCAGGCTGGGACTCGAACCCAGGCCACTCGCTTGGAAGACCAGCGGTGTAGCCATTAGGCTATCGGAGTTCTGTCGTGCGGAGTCTTACTGCCTGAGTGATACTGCCTGACTGACAGACTGACTCACTGACTGACTGATACTGACTGACTGACTCACTGACTGACCGAGACTGACTGACTAACTGCCTGACTGACTGAGACTGGACTGACTGACTGACTGACTGACTGACTGACTAACTGACTGACTGAGACTGACTGACTGACTGCTTGACTCTCTGACTGGCTATTTCACTGACTGACTGAATGACTAAATGACTGACTGACACTGACTGACTGACTGCTTGACTACCTGACTGACTGCTTGACTGACTAACTGACTGGACAGGACTGACCGACGGACTGACTGACAGACTGACTGAATAAGGATGACTGACAGACTGACTGAATAAGGATGACTGACAGACTGACTGAATAAGGCTGACTGACTGACTGACTGACAGACTGACTGAATAAGGCTGACCGACTGACTGACTGCCTGACTGACTGACTGACTGAATGACTGACTGACTGACTGACCGAGACTGACTGACTGACTGACTGAGACTGGACTGGACTGACTGACTGACTGACTGACTGAGACTGACTGACTGCTTTAGTGACTAACTGACTGCACAGGACTGACCGACTGACTGACTGCCTGAATGACTGACTGACTGAGACTAAATGACTGACTGCTTGACTGACTGGCTGAAGGACTAACTGACTGACTGAGTGACTGACTGACTGGACTGACTGACTGAGACTGAATGACTGAGTGCTTGACTGATTGACTGTCAGACTGACTGACTGACTTCGCAAAAGGGAAAAATAAAAAAAAAAGAATTATAAAATTAGAAAAAAAATATTTGCATTTAAGATTTCCTTCCCGGCTGGGATTTGAACCCAGGGCGACACTCATGGAAGCCCAACGCTCTCGCCAATATACTATCGGATCTCTGTTGATCGGTGTCTTAATTATAATAAAAACAAAAAATGCACCTTAGTAATTATTGATCTAAAATCTTTGAAATCTAAAGGTCGAATGATTAAACTGACTCAGAATTTTCTTCCGTACATAAATAATCCATATTTGCAAAAGAAAGAAATTGAAAAAAAAAGAATCTTCAAATTAGAAGAGAAATATATACATGGAAGATTTTCGTTCCGGCCGGGACTCGAACCCAGTACCACGCGCTTGGAACCCAACGGTCTAGCCATTAGACTAACGGAGCTCTGTCGATGGAAGTCTTAAATATAATAAAAACAAAAAATGCACCTTGGTAATTATTGATTCAAACACTTTGAAATCTACAGGTCGAATAATTAAACTCACTCAGAATTTTTCTCCCTACATAAATAATCAATATTCGCAAAAGAGAAAAATTAAAAAAAAAAGAAGAAGAATTTTCAAATTAGAAACTAAAAATATAAATTGAAGATTTTCGCGCTGGCTGGGACTCGAACCCAGGGCCACTCGCTTGGAAACCCACCACTCTAGCCATTAGTCTAGCAGAGCTCTGACGTTCGGAGTTTTAAATATAATAAAATCAAAAAATGCACCTTGGTAATTATTTATCTAAACACTTTGAATTCTGCGTTTCGAAAAATTAAATTGACTCAGAATTTTCTTCCCTACATAAATAGTCAATATTTGCAAAAGAAAAAATTTGAAAAAAAAAAGAGAATTTTCAAATTGGAAAAGAAATATATACATTGAAGATATTCGTTCCGGCTGGGACACGAACCCAGGCCATTCGCTAGGAAGACCAACGGTCTAGCCATTAGCTATCGGAGTTCTGTCGGTCGGAGCCTTACTACCTGACTGAGACTGCCTGACTGACAGACTGACTGAATGACTAACTGATACTGACTGACTGACTGATACTGATTGACTGACTGACTCACTGATTGACCGAGACTGACTGACTGCCTGACTGACTGAGACTGGACTGGACTGACTGACTGACTCACTGAGACTAAATGACTGACTGCTTGACTGACTGGCTGAATGACTAACTGACTGACTGAGACTGACTGACTGACTGCCTAACTGACTGAGTGACTGACTGATTGGACTGACTGACCGTCTGACTGAGACTGAATGACTGACTGCTTGACTGACTGACTGGTCTGGACTGACCGACTGGCAGACTGACTGACTGACTGAGACTGACTGACTGAATGACTAACTGACTGACTGACTGACCGAATGACTGAATGAGGCTGAGTGACTGACTGCCTGACTGACTGACTGATTGAATGACTAGCTGACTGAGACTAAGTGACTAAATTGCTTGACTGACTGACTGACTGACTGAGACTGACTGACTGACTGCCTGACTGACTGAGTGACTGAGTGACTGGACTGACTGACTGACTGACTAAGACTGAATGACTGACTGCCCAACTGACTGAGTGACTGAATGACTAACTGACTGATTGACTGCTTAAGTGACTGACAGACTGACTGCTTGACTGACAGACTGGACTGGACTGACCGACTGACAGACTGACTGGCTGACAGAGACTGACTGATTGACTGTCGGACTGACTGACTGACTTCGCAAAAGGGAAAAATAAAAAAAAATTATCAAATCAGAAAAAAATACATGTATTTAAGATTTTCGTTCCGGCCGGGACTCGAACCCAGTACCACGCGCTTGGAACCCAATGGTCTAGCCATTAGGCTATCGGAGCTCTGTCGATTGAAGTCTTAAATATAATAAAAACAAAAATCGCACCTTTTTAATTATTGATTCAAACACTTTGAAATCTACAGGTCGAATAATTAAACTCACTCAGAATTTTTCTCCCTACATAAATAATCAATATTCGCAAAAGAGAAAAATTAAAAAAAAAAAAGAAGAAGAATTTTCAAATTAGAAACTAAAATATAAATTGAAGATTTTCGCGCAGGCTGGGACTCGAACCCAGGGCCACTCGCTTGGAAACCCACCACTCTAGCCATTAGTCTAGCAGAGCTCTGACGGTCGGAGTTTTAAATATAATAAAATCAAAAAATGCACCTTGGTAATTATTTATCTAAACACTTTGAATTCTGCGTTTCGAAAAATTAAACTGACTCAGAATTTTCTTCCCTACATAAATAATCAATATTTGCAAAAGAAAAAAATTGAAAAAAAAAGAGAATTTTCAAATTGGAAAAGAAATATATACATTGAAGATATTCGTTCCGGCTGGGACTCGAACCCAGGCCATTCGCTTGGAAGACCAACGGTCTAGCCATTAGCTATCGGAGTTCTGTCGGTCGGAGCCTTACTGCCTGACTGAGACTGCCTGACTGACAGACTGACTGAATGACTAACTGATACTGACTGACTGACTGATACTGATTGACTGACTGACTCACTGATTGACCGAGACTGACTGACTGCCTGACTGACTGAGACTGGACTGGACTGACTGACTGACTCACTGAGACTAAATGACTGACTGCTTGACTGACTGGCTGAATGACTAACTGACTGACTGAGACTGACTGACTGACTGCCTAACTGACTGAGTGACTGACTGATTGGACTGACTGACCGTCTGACTGAGACTGAATGACTGACTGCTTGACTGACTGACTGGTCTGGACTGACCGACTGACAGACTGACTGACTGACTGAGACTGACTGACTGAATGACTAACTGACTGACTGACTGACCGAATGACTGAATGAGGCTGAGTGACTGACTGCCTGACTGACTGACTGATTGAATGACTAGCTGACTGAGACTAAGTGACTAAATTGCTTGACTGACTGACTGACTGACTAACTGACTGACTGAGACTGACTGACTGACTGCCTGACTGACTGAGTGACTGAGTGACTGGACTGACTGACTGACTGACTGAGACTGAATGACTGACTGCCCAACTGACTGAGTGACTGAATGACTAACTGACTGATTGACTGCTTAAGTGACTGACAGACTGACTGCTTGACTGACAGACTGGACTGGACTGACCGACTGACAGACTGACTGGCTGACAGAGACTGACTGATTGACTGTCGGACTGACTGACTGACTTCGCAAAAGGGAAAAATAAAAAAAAATTATCAAATCAGAAAAAAATACATGTATTTAAGATTTTCGTTCCGGCCGGGACTCGAACCCAGTACCACGCGCTTGGAACCCAATGGTCTAGCCATTAGGCTATCGGAGCTCTGTCGATGGAAGTCTTAAATATAATAAAAACAAAAAATGCACCTTGGTAATTATTGATTCAAACACTTTGAAATTTACAGGTCGAATAATTAAACTGACTCAGAATTTTTCTGCTTACATAAGTAATCAATATTCGCAAAAGAGAAAAATTAAAAAAAAAAAGAAGAAGAATTTTCAAATTAGAAACTAAAAGTATACATTGAAGATTTTCGTTCAGGCAGGGACTCGAACCCAGGGCCACTCGCTTGGAAGCCTAACACTCTAGCCATTAGTCTATGGGACCTCTGTCGGTGGGAGTTTTAAATATAATAAAAACAAAAAATGCACCTTGGTAATTGTTTATTTAAACACTTTGAAATCTTCGTGTCGAAAAATTAAACTGACTCAGAATTTTCTTCCCTACATAAATAATCAATATTTGCAAAGGAAAGAAATTGAAAAAAAAAAAGAATTTTCAAATTAGAAAAGAAATATATACATTGAAGATATTCGCTCCGGCTGGGACTCGAACCCAGGCCACTCGCTTGGAAGACCAGCGGTCTAGCCATTAGGCTATCGGAGTTCTATCGAGCGGAGTCTTACTGCCTGACTGAGACTGCCTGACTGACAGACTGACTCACTGACTGACTGATACTGACTGACTGGACTGACTGACTGACTCACTGACTGACCGAGACTGACTGACTGACTCACTAACTGACTGAGACTGACTGACTGACTGCTTGACTCTCTGACTGACTATTTCACTGACTGACTGAATGACTAAATGACTGACTGACACTGACTGACTGACTGCTTGACTACCTGAATGACTGCTTGACTGACTAACTGACTGGACAGGACTGACCGACTGACTGACTGACAGACTGACTGAATAAGGATGACTGACAGACTGACTGAATAAGGCTGACTGACTGACTGACTGACAGACTGACTGAATAAGGCTGACCGACTGACTGACTGCCTGACTGACTGACTGACTGAATGACTGACTGACTGACCGAGACTGACTGACTGACTGACTGAGACTGGACTGGACTGACTGACTGACTGACTTACTGAGACTGACTGACTGCTTTAGTGACTAACTGACTGCACAGGACTGACCGACTGACTGACTGACTGACTGCCTGACTGACTGACTGACTGAATGACTGACTGACTGAGACTAAATGACTGACTGCTTGACTGACTGACTGAAGGACTAACTCACTGACTGAGTGACTGACTGACTGGACTGACTGACTGAGACTGAGTGCTTGACTGATTGACTGTCAGACTGACTGACTGACTTCGCAAAAGGGAAAAATAAAAAAAAAAAGAATTATAAAATTAGAAAAAAATATTTGCATTTAAGATTTCCTTTCCGGCTGGGATTTGAACCCAGGGCGACACGCATGGAAGCCCAACGCTCTCGCCAATATACTATCGGATCTCTGTTGGTCGGTGTCTTAATTATAATAAAAACAAAAAATGCACCTTAGTAATTATTGATCTAAAATCTTTGAAATCTAAAGGTCGAATGATTAAACTGACTCAGAATTTTCTTCCGTACATAAATAATCCATATTTGCAAAAGAAAGAAATTGAAAAAAAAGAATCTTCAAATTAGAAGAGAAATATATACATTGAAGATTTCCGTTCCGGCCGGGACTCGAACCCAGTACCACGCGCTTGGAACCCAACGGTCTAGCCATTAGGCTATCGGAGCTCTGTCGATTGAAGTCTTAAATATAATAAAAACAAAAATCGCACCTTTTTAATTATTGATTCAAACACTTTGAAATCTACAGGTCGAATAATTAAACTCACTCAGAATTTTTCTCCCTACATAAATAATCAATATTCGCAAAAGAGAAAAATTTAAAAAAAAAGAAGAAGAATTTTCAAATTAGAAACTAAAAATATAAATTGAAGATTTTCGCGCAGGCTGGGACTCGAACCCAGGGCCACTCGCTTGGAAACCCACCACTCTAGCCATTAGTCTAGCAGAGCTCTGACGGGCGGAGTTTTAAATATAATAAAATCAAAAAATGCACCTTGGTAATTATTTATCTAAACACTTTGAATTCTGCGTTTCGAAAAATTAAACTGACTCAGAATTTTCTTCCCTACATAAATAATCAATATTTGCAAAAGAAAAAAATTGAAAAAAAAAAGAGAATTTTCAAATTGGAAAAGAAATATATACATTGAAGATATTCGTTCCGGCTGGGACTCGAACCCAGGCCATTCGCTTGGAAGACCAACGGTCTAGCCATTAGCTATCGGAGTTCTGTCGGTCGGAGCCTTACTGCCTGACTGACAGACTGACTGAATGACTAACTGATACTGACTGACTGACTGATACTGATTGACTGACTGACTCACTGACTGACTGACCGAGACTGACTGACTGACTGCCTGACTGACTGAGACTGTACTGGACCGACTGACTGACTGACTGAGACTAAATGACTGACTGCTTGACTGACTGGCTGAATGACTAACTGACTGACTGAGACTGACTGACTGACTGCCTAACTGACTGAGTGACTGACTGATTGGACTGACTGACCGTCTGACTGAGACTGAATGACTGACTGCTTGACTGACTGACTGGTCTGGACTGACCGACTGACAGACTGACTGACTGACTGAGACTGACTGACTGAATGACTAACTGACTGACAGAATGACTGAATGAGGCTGAGTGACTGACTGCCTGACTGACTGACTGATTGAATGACTAGATGACTGAGACTAAGTGACTAAATTGCTTGACTGACTGACTGAATGACTAACTGACTGACTGAGACTGACTGACTGACTGCCTGACTGACTGAGTGACCCACTGACTGGACTGACTGACTGACTGACTGAGACTGAATGACTGACTGCCCAACTGACTGAGTGACTGAATGACTAACTGACTGATTGACTGCTTAAGTGACTGACAGACTGACTGCTTGACTGACAGACTGACTGCTTGACTGACAGACTGGACTGGACTGACCGACTGACAGACTGACTGGCTGACAGAGACTGACTGATTGACTGTCGGACTGACTGACTGACTTCGCAAAAGGGAAAAATAAAAAAAATTATCAAATTAGAAAAAAATACATGTATTTAAGATTTTCTTTCCGGCTGGGATTCGAACCCAGGGCCACACGCATGGAAGCCCAACGCTCTTGCCACCGGACTATGGGATCTCGGATGGCCGGTGTCTTAATTATAATAAAAACAAAAAATGCACCTTGGTAATTATTGATCTAAAATCTTTGAAATCTAAAGGTCGAATGATTAAACTGACTCAGAATTTTCTTCCGTACATAAATAATCGATATTTGCAAAAGAAGGAAAATGAAAAAAAAAAGAATTTTCAAATTAGAAAAGAAATAAATACATTGAAGATTTTCGTTCCGGCCGGGACTCGAACCCAGTACCACGCGCTTGGAACCCAACGGTCTAGCCATTAGGCTATCAGAGCTCTGTCGATGGTAGTCTTAAATATAATAAAAACAAAAAATGCACCTTGGTAATTATTGATTCAAACACTTTGAAATTTACAGGTCGAATAATTAAACTGACTCAGAATTTTTCTCCCTACATAAATAATCAATATTCGCAAAAGAGAAAAATTAAAAAAAAAAGAAGAAGAATTTTCAAATTAGAAACTAAAAGTATACATTGAAGATTTTCGTTCAGGCTGGGACTCGAACCCAGGGCCACTCGCTTGGAAGCCTAACACTCTAGCCATTAGTCTATGGGAGCTCTGTCGGTGGGAGTTTTAAATATAATAAAAACAAAAAATGCACCTTGGTAATTGTTTATTTAAACACTTTGAAATCTTCGTGTCGAAAAATTATACTGACTCAGAATTTTCTTCCCTACATAAATAATCAATATTTGCAAAGGAAAGAAATTGAAAAAAAAAGAATTTTCAAATTAGAAAAGAAATATATACATTGAAGATATTCGCTCCGGCTGGGACTCGAACCCAGGCCACTCGCTTGGAAGACCAGCGGTCTAGCCATTAGGCTATCGGAGTTCTGTCGAGCGGAGTCTTACTGCCTGACTGAGACTGCCTGACTGACAGACTGACTCACTGACTGACTGATACTGACTGACTGGACTGACTGACTGACTCACTGACTGACCGAGACTGACTGACTGACTCACTGACTGACCGAGACTGACTGACTAACTGCCTGACTGACTGAGACTGGACTGACTGACTGACTGACTGACTGACTGACTAACTGACTGACTGAGACTGACTGACTGACTGCTTGACTCTCTGTGTGACTATTTCACTGACTGACTGAATGACTAAATGACTGACTGACACTGACTGACTGACTGCTTGACTACCTGACTGACTGCTTGACTGACTAACTGACTGGACAGGACTGACCGACTGACTGACTGACAGACTGACTGAATAAGGCTGACTGACTGACTGACTGACAGACTGACTGAATAAGGCTGACCGACTGACTGACTGCCTGACTGACTGACTGACTGAATGACTGACTGACTGACTGACCGAGACTGACTGACTGACTGACTGAGACTGGACTGGACTGACTGACTGACTGACTGACTGACTGACTGCCTGACTGACTGAATGACTGACTGACTGAGACTAAATGACTGACTGCTTGACTGACTGGCTGAAGGACTAACTGACTGACTGAGTGACTGACTGACTGAGACTAAATGACTGACTGCTTGACTGACTGGCTGAAGGACTAGCTGACTGACTGAGTGACTGACTGACTGGACTGACTGACTGAGACTGAATGACTGAGTGCTTGACTGATTGACTGTCAGACTGACTGACTGACTTCGCAAAAGGGAAAAATTAAAAAAAAAGAATTATAAAATTAGAAAAAAACATTTGCATTTAAGATTTCCTTTCCGGCTGGGATTTGAACCCAGTGCGACACGCATGGAAGCCCAACGCTCTCGCCAATATACTATCGGATCTCTGTTGGTCGGTGTCTTAATTATAATAAAAACAAAAAATGCACCTTAGTAATTATTGATCTAAAATCTTTGAAATCTAAAGGTCGAATGATTAAACTGACTCAGAATTTTCTTCCGTACATAAATAATCCATGTTTGCAAAAGAAAGAAATTGAAAAAAAAAAGAATCTTCAAATTAGAAGAGAAATATATACATTGAAGATCTTCGTTCCAGCCGGGACTCGAACCCAGTACCACGCGCTTGGAACCCAACGGTCTAGCCATTAGGCTATCGGAGCTCTGCCGATTGAGGTCTTAAATATAATTTTAAAAAAAATGCACCTTTTTAATTATTGATTCAAACACTTTGAAATCTACAGGTCAAATTATTAAACTGTCTCAGAATTTTTCTCCCTACATAAATAATCAATATTCGCAAAAGAAATTGAAAAAAAAAATAAAATTCGAAAAGAAATATATACATTGAAGATATTCGTTCCGGCTGGGACTCGAACCCAGGGCCACTCGCTTGGAAGCCCACCACTCTAGCCATTAGTCTAGCAGAGCTCTGACGGTCGGAGTTTTAAATATAATAAAATCAAAAAATGCACCTTGGTAATTATTTATCTAAACACTTTGAAATCTAAAGGTCGAATGATTAAACTGACTCAGAATTTTCTTCCGTACATAAATAATCGATATTTGCAAAAGAAAGAAAATAAAAAAAAAAAAGAATTTTCAAATTAGAAAAGAAATATATCCATTGAAGATTTTCGTTCCGGCCGGGACTCGAACCCAGTACCACGCGCTTGGAACCCAACGGTCTCGCCATTAGGCTATCGGAGCTCTGTCGATTGAAGTCTTAAATATAATAAAAACAAAAATCGCACCTTTTTAATTATTGATTCAAACACTTTGAAATCTACAGGTCGAATAATTAAACTCACTCAGAATTTTTCTCCCTACATAAATAATCAATATTCGCAAAAGAGAAAAATTAAAAAAAAAAGAAGAAGAATTTTCAAATTAGAAACTAAAAATATAGATTGAAGATTTTCGCGCAGGCTGGGACTCGAACCCAGGGCCACTCGCTTGGAAACCCACCACTCTAGCCATTAGTCTAGCAGAGCTCTGACGGTCGGAGTTTTAAATATAATAAAATCAAAAAATGCACCTTGGTAATTATTTATCTAAACACTTTGAATTCTGCGTTTCGAAAAATTAAACTGACTCAGAATTTTCTTCCCTACATAAATAATCAATATTTGCAAAAGAAAAAAATTGAAAAAAAAAAAGAATTTTCAAATTGGAAATGAAATATATACATTGAAGATATTCGTTTCGGCTGGGACTCGAACCCAGGCCATTCGCTTGGAAGACCAACGGTCTAGCCATTAGCTATCGGAGTTCTGTCGGTCGGAGCCTTATTGCCTGACTGAGACTGCCTGACTGACAGACTGACTGAATGACTAACTGATACTGACTGACTGACTGATACTGATTGACTGACTGACTCACTGATTGACCGAGACTGACTGACTGACCGAGACTGACTGACTGACTGCCTGACTGACTGAGACTGTACTGGACTGACTGACTGACTGACTGAGACTAAATGACTGACTGCTTGACTGACTGGCTGAATGACTAACTGACTGACTGAGACTAAATGACTGACTGCTTGACTGACTGGCTGAATGACTAACTGACTGACTGAGACTGACTGACTGACTGCCTAACTGACTGAGTGACTGACTGATTGGAATGACTGACCGTCTGACTGAGACTGAATGACTGACTGCTTGACTGACTGACTGGTCTGGACTGGCCGACTGACAGACTGACTGACTGACTGAGACTGACTGACTGAATGACTAACTGACTGACAGAATGACTGAATGAGGCTGAGTGACTGACTGCCTGACTGACTGACTGATTGAATGACTAGCTGACTGAGACTAAGTGAATAAATTGCTTGACTGACTGACTGAATGACTAACTGACTGACTGAGACTGACTGACTGACTGCCTGACTGACTGAGTGACTGACTGACTGGACTGACTGACTGACTGACTGAGACTGAATGACTGACTGCCCAACTGACTGAGTGACTGAATGACTAACTGACTGATTGACTGCTTAAGTGACTGACAGACTGACTGCTTGACTGACAGACTGGACTGGACTGACCGACTGACAGACTGACTGGCTGACAGAGACTGACTGATTGACTGTCGGACTGACTGACTGACTTCGCAAAAGGGAAAAATAAAAAAAAATTATCAAATTAGAAAAAAATACATGTATTTAAGATTTTCTTTCCGGCTGGGATTCGAACCCAGGGCCACACGCATGGAAGCCCAACGCTCTTGCCACCGGACTATCGGATCTCGGATGGCCGGTGTCTTAATTATAATAAAAACAAAAAATGCACCTTGGTAATTATTGATCTAAAATCTTTGAAATCTAAAGGTCGAATGATTAAACTGACTCAGAATTTTCTTCCGTACATAAATAATCGATATTTGCAAAAGAAGGAAAATGAAAAAAAAAAGAATTTTCAAATTAGAAAAGAAATAAATACATTGAAGATTTTCGTTCCGGCCGGGACTCGAACCCAGTACCACGCGCTTGGAACCCAACGGTCTAGCCATTAGGCTATCAGAGCTCGGTCGATGGTAGTCTTAAATATAATAAAAACAAAAAATGCACCTTGGTAATTATTGATTCAAACACTTTGAAATTTACAGGTCGATTAATTAAACTGACTCAGAATTTTTCTCCCTACATAAATAATCAATATTCGCAAAAGAGAAAAATTAAAAAAAAAAGAAGAAGAATTTTCAAATTAGAAACTAAAAGTATACATTGAAGATTTTCGTTCAGGCTGGGACTCGAAACCAGGGCCACTCTCTTGGAAGCCTAACACTCTAGCCATTAGTCTATGGGAGCTCTGTCGGTAGGAGTTTTAAATATAATAAAAACAAAAAATGCACCTTGGTAATTGTTTATTTAAACACTTTGAAATCTTCGTGTCGAAAAATTATACTGACTCAGAATTTTCTTCCCTACATAAATAATCAATATTTGCAAAGGAAAGAAATTGAAAAAAAAAAGAATTTTCAAATTAGAAAAGAAATATATACATTGAAGATATTCGCTCCGGCTGGGACTCGAACCCAGGCCACTCGCTTGGAAGACCAGCGGTCTAGCCATTAGGCTATCGGAGTTCTGTCGAGCGGAGTCTTACTGCCTGACTGAGACTGCCTGACTGACAGACTGACTCACTGACTGACTGATACTGACTGACTGGACTGACTGACTGACTCACTGACTGACCGAGACTGACTGACTGACTCACTGACTGACCGAGACTGACTGACTAACTGCCTGACTGACTGAGACTGGACTGACTGACTGACTGACTGACTGACTGACTAACTGACTGACTGAGACTGACTGACTGACTGCTTGACTCTCTGTGTGACTATTTCACTGACTGACTGAATGACTGAATGACTGACTGACACTGACTGACTGACTGCTTGACTACCTGACTGACTGCTTGACTGACTAACTGACTGGACAGGACTGACCGACTGACTGACTGACAGACTGACTGAATAAGGCTGACTGACTGACTGACTGACAGACTGACTGAATAAGGCTGACCGACTGACTGACTGCCTGACTGACTGACTGACTGAATGACTGACTGACTGACTGACCGAGACTGACTGACTGACTGACTGAGACTGGACTGGACTGACTGACTGACTGACTGACTGACTGACTGCCTGACTGACTGAATGACTGACTGACTGAGACTAAATGACTGACTGCTTGACTGACTGGCTGAAGGACTAACTGACTGACTGAGTGACTGACTGACTGGACTGACTGACTGAGACTGAATGACTGAGTGCTTGACTGATTGACTGTCAGACTGACTGACTGACTTCGCAAAAGGGAAAAATAAAAAAAAAAGAATTATAAAATTAGAAAAAAATATTTGCATTTAAGATTTCCTTTCCGGCTGGGATTTGAACCCAGGGCGACACGCATGGAAGCCCAACGCTCTCGCCAATATGCTATCGGATCTCTGTTGGTCGGTGTCTTAATTATAATAAAAACAAAAAATGCACCTTAGTAATTATTGATCTAAAATCCTTGAAATCTAAAGGTCGAATGATTAAACTGACTCAGAATTTTCTTCCGTACATAAATAATCGATATTTGCAGAAGAAAGAAAATGAAAAAAAAAAAAAAAGAATTTTCAAATTAGAAAAGAAATATATACATTGAAGATTTTCGTTCCGGCCGGGACTCGAACCCAGTACCACGCGCTTGGAACCCAACGGTCTAGCCATTAGGCTATCGGAGCTCTGCCGATTGAAGTCTTAAATATAATTAAAAAAAATGCACCTTTTTAATTATTGATTCAAACACTTTGAAATCTACAGGTCAAATTATTAAACTGACTCAGAATTTTTCTCCCTACATAAATAATCAATATTCGCAAAAGAAATTGAACAAAAAAAAATAAAATTCGAAAAGAAATATATACATTGAAGATATTCGTTCCGGCTGGGACTCGAACCCAGGGCCACTCGCTTGGAAGCCCACCACTCTAGCCATTAGTCTAGCAGAGCTCTAACGGTCGGAGTTTTAAATATAATAAAATCAAAAAATGCACCTTGGTAATTATTGATCTAAAATCTTTGAAATCTAAAGGTCGAATGATTAAACTGACTCAGAATTTTCTTCCGTACATAAATAATCGATGTTTGCAGAAGAAAGAAAATGAAAAAAAAAAGAATTTTCAAATTAGAAAAGAAATACATACATTGAAGATTTTCGTTCCGGCCGGGACTCGAACCCAGTACCACGCGCTTGGAACCCATCGGTCTCGCCATTAGGCTATCGGAGCTCTGTCGATTGAAGTCTTAAATATAATAAAAACAAAAATCGCACCTTTTTAATTATTGATTCAAACACTTTGAAATCTACAGGTCGAATAATTAAACTCACTCAGAATTTTTCTCCCTACATAAATAATCAATATTCGCAAAAGAGAAAAATTAAAAAAAAAAGAAGAAGAATTTTCAAATTAGAAACTATAAATATAAATTGAAGATTTTCGTGCAGGCTGGGACTCGAACCCAGGGCCACTCGCTTGGAAACCCACCACTCTAGCCATTAGTCTAGCAGAGCTCTGACGGGCGGAGTTTTAAATAAAATTAAATCAAAAAATGCACCTTGGTAATTATTTATCTAAACACTTTGAATTCTGCGTTTCGAAAAATTAAACTGACTCAGAATTTTCTTCCCTACATAAATAATCAATATTTGCAAAAGAAAAAAATTGAAAAAAAAAAGAGAATTTTCAAATTGGAAAAGAAATATATACATTGAACATATTCGTTCCGGCTGGGACTCGAACCCAGGCCATTCGCTTGGAAGACCAACGGTCTAGCCATTAGCTATCGGAGTTCTGTCGGTCGGAGCCTTACTGCCTGACTGACAGACTGACTGAATGACTAACTGATACTGACTGACTGACTGATACTGATTGACTGACTGACTCACTGACTGACTGACCGAGACTGACTGACTGACTGCCTGACTGACTGATACTGTACTGGACCGACTGACTGACTGACTGAGACTAAATGACTGACTGCTTGACTGACTGGCTGAATGACTAACTGACTGACTGAGACTGACTGACTGACTGCCTAACTGACTGAGTGACTGACTGATTGGACTGACTGACCGTCTGACTGAGACTGAATGACTGACTGCTTGACTGACTGACTGGTCTGGACTGACCGACTGACAGACTGACTGACTGACTGAGACTGACTGACTGAATGACTAACTGACTGACTGACTGACAGAATGACTGAATGAGGCTGAGTGACTGACTGCCTGACTGACTGACTGATTGAATGACTAGATGACTGAGACTAAGTGACTAAATTGCTTGACTGACTGACTGAATGACTAACTGACTGACTGAGACTGACTGACTGACTGCCTGACTGACTGAGTGACTCACTGACTGGACTGACTGACTGACTGACTGAGACTGAATGACTGACTGCCCAACTGACTGAGTGACTGAATGACTAACTGACTGATTGACTGCTTAAGTGACTGACAGACTGACTGCTTGACTGACAGACTGGACTGGACTGACCGACTGACAGACTGACTGGCTGACAGAGACTGACTGATTGACTGTCGGACTGACTGACTGACTTCGCAAAAGGGAAAAATAAAAAAAATTATCAAATTAGAAAAAAATACATGTATTTAAGATTTTCTTTCCGGCTGGGATTCGAACCCAGGGCCACACGCATGGAAGCCCAACGCTCTTGCCACCGGACTATCGGATCTCGGATGGCCGGTGTCTTAATTATAATAAAAACAAAAAATGCACCTTGGTAATTATTGATCTAAAATCTTTGAAATCTGAAGGTCGAATGATTAAACTGACTCAGAATTTTCTTCCGTACATAAATAATCGATATTTGCAAAAGAAAGAAAATGAAAAAAAAAGAATTTTCAAATTAGAAAAGAAATATATACATTGAAGATCTTCGTTCCGGCCGGGACTCGAACCCAGCACCACGCGCTTGGAACCCAACGGTCTAGCCATTAGGCTATCGGAGCTCTGTCGATGGAAGTCTTAAATATAATAAAAACAAAAAATGCACCTTGGTAATTATTGATTCAAACACTTTGAAATTTACAGGTCGAATAATTAAACTGACTCAGAATTTTTCTCCCTACATAAATAATCAATATTCGCAAAAGAGAAAAATTAAAAAAAAAGAAGAAGAATTTTCAAATTAGAAACTAAAAGTATACATTGAAAATTTTCGTTCAGGCTGGGACTCGAACCCAGGGCCACTCGCTTGGAAGCCTAACACTCTAGCCATTAGTCTATGGGAGCTCTGTCGGTGGGAGTTTTAAATATAATAAAAACAAAAAATGCACCTTGGTAATTGTTTATTTAAACTCTTTGAAATCTTCGTGTCGAAAAATTAAACTGACTCAGAATTTTCTTCCCTACATAAATAATCAATATTTGCAAAGGAAAGAAATTGAAAAAAAAAAGAATTTTCAAATTAGAAAAGAAATATATACATTGAAGATATTCGCTACGGCTGGGACTCGAACCCAGGCCACTCGCTTGGAAGACCAGCGGTTTAGCCATTAGGCTATCGGAGTTCTGTCGAGCGGAGTCTTACTGCCTGACTGAGACTGCCTGACTGACAGACTGACTCACTGACTGACTGATACTGACTGACTGGACTGACTGACTGACTCACTGACTGACCGAGACTGACTGACTGACTCACTGACTGACCGAGACTGACTGACTAACTGCCTGACTGACTGAGACTGGACTGACTGACTGACTGACTGACTGACTGACTAACTGACTGACTGAGACTGACTGACTGACTGCTTGACTCTCTGACTGACTATTTCACTGACTGACTGAATGACTAAATGACTGACTGACACTGACTGACTGACTGCTTGACTACCTGACTGACTGCTTGACTGACTAACTGACTGGACAGGACTGACCGACTGACTGACTGACAGACTGACTGAATAAGGATGACTGACAGACTGACTGAATAAGGCTGACTGACTGACTGACTGACAGACTGACTGAATAAGGCTGACCGACTGACTGACTGCCTGACTGACTGAATGACTGACTGACTGACTGACCGAGACTGACTGACTGACTGACTGAGACTGGACTGGACTGACTGACTGACTGACTGACTGAGACTGACTGACTGCTTTAGTGACTAACTGACTGCACAGGACTGACCGACTGACTGACTGACTGACTGCCTGACTGACTGACTGACTGAATGACTGACTGACTGAGACTAAATGACTGACTGCTTGACTGACTGGCTGAAGGACTAGCTGACTGACTGAGTGACTGACTGACTGGACTGACTGACTGAGACTGAATGACTGAGTGCTTGACTGATTGACTGTCAGACTGACTGACTGACTTCGCAAAAGGGAAAAATTAAAAAAAAAAGAATTATAAAATTAGAAAAAAATATTTGCATTTAAGATTTCCTTTCCGGCTGGGATTTGAACCCAGGGCGACACGCATGGAAGCCCAACGCTCTCGCCAATATACTATCGGATCTCTGTTGGTCGGTGTCTTAATTATAATAAAAACAAAAAATGCACCTTAGTAATTATTGATCTAAAATCTTTGAAATCTAAAGGTCGAATGATTAAACTGACTCAGAATTTTCTTCCGTACATAAATAATCCATGTTTGCAAAAGAAAGAAATTGAAAAAAAAAGAATCTTCAAATTAGAAGAGAAATATATACATTGAAGATTTTCGTTCCGGCCGGGACTCGAACCCAGTACCACGCGCTTGGAACCCAACGGTCTAGCCATTAGGCTATCGGAGCTCTGCCGATTGAAGTCTTAAATATAATTTTAAAAAAAATGCACCTTTTTAATTATTGATTCAAACACTTTGAAATCTACAGGTCAAATTATTAAACTGTCTCAGAATTTTTCTCCCTCCATAAATAATCAATATTCGCAAAAGAAATTGAAAAAAAAAATAAAATTCGAAAAGAAATATATACATTGAAGATATTCGTTCCGGCTGGGACTCGAACCCAGGGCCACTCGCTTGGAAGCCCACCACTCTAGCCATTAGTCTAGCAGAGCTCTGACGGTCGGAGTTTTAAATATAATAAAATCAAAAAATGCACCTTGGTAATTATTTATCTAAACACTTTGAAATCTAAAGGTCGAATGATTAAACTGACTCAGAATTTTCTTCCGTACATAAATAATCGATATTTGCAAAAGAAAGAAAATAAAAAAAAAAGAATTTTCAAATTAGAAAAGAAATATATCCATTGAAGATTTTCGTTCCGGCCGGGACTCGAACCCAGTACCACGCGCTTGGAACCCAACGGTCTCGCCATTAGGCTATCGGAGCTCTGTCGATTGAAGTCTTAAATATAATAAAAACAAAAATCGCACCTTTTTAATTATTGATTCAAACACTTTGAAATCTACAGGTCGAATAATTAAACTCACTCAGAATTTTTCTCCCTACATAAATAATCAATATTCGCAAAAGAGAAAAATTAAAAAAAAAGAAGAAGAATTTTCAAATTAGAAGCTAAAAATATAAACTGAAGATTTTCGCGCAGGCTGGGACTCGAACCCAGGGCCACTCGCTTGGAAACCCACCACTCTAGCCATTAGTCTAGCAGAGCTCTGACGGTCGGAGTTTTAAATATAATAAAATCAAAAAATGCACCTTGGTAATTATTTATCTAAACACTTTGAATTCTGCGTTTCGAAAAATTAAACTGACTCAGAATTTTCTTCCCTACATAAATAATCAATATTTGCAAAAGAAAAAAATTGAAAAAAAAAAGAGAATTTTCAAATTGGAAAAGAAATATATACATTGAAGATATTCGTTCCGGCTGGGACTCGAACCCAGGCCATTCGCTTGGAAGACCAACGGTCTAGCCATTAGCTATCGGAGTTCTGTCGGTCGGAGCCTTACTGCCTGACTGAGACTGCCTGACTGACAGACTGACTGAATGACTAACTGATACTGACTGACTGACTGACTGATACTGATTGACTGACTGACTCACTGATTGACCGAGACTGACTGACTGACCGAGACTGACTGACTGACTGCCTGACTGACTGAGACTGGACTGGACTGACTGACTGAATGACTGAGACTAAATGACTGACTGCTTGTCTGACTGGCTGAATGACTAACTGACTGACTGAGACTAAATGACTGACTGCCATACTGACTGAGTGACTGACTGATTGGACTGACTGACCGTCTGACTGAGACTGAATGACTGACTGTTTGACTGACTGACTGGTCTGGACTGACCGACTGACAGACTGACTGACTGACTGAGACTGACTGACTGAATGACTAACTGACTGACTGACTGACAGAATGACTGAATGAGGCTGAGTGACTGACTGCCTGACTGACTGACTGATTGAATGACTAGCTGACTGAGACTAAGTGACTAAATTGCTTGACTGACTGACTGAATGACTAACTGACTGACTGAGACTGACTGACTGACTGCCTGACTGACTAAGTGACTGACTGACTGGACTGACTGACTGACTGACTGAGACTGAATGACTGACTGCCGAACTGACTGAGAGACTGAATGACTAACTGACTGATTGACTGCTTAAGTGACTGACAGACTGACTGCTTGACTGACAGACTGGACTGGACTGACCGACTGACAGACTGACTGATTGACTGTCGGACTGACTGACTGACTTCGCAAAAGGGAAAAATAAAAAAAAATTATCAAATTAGAAAAAAATACATGTATTTAAGATTTTCTTTCCGGCTGGGATTCGAACCCAGGGCCACACGCATGGAAGCCCAACGCTCTCGACACCGGACTATCGGATCTCGGATGGCCGGTGTCTTAATTATAATAAAAACAAAAAGTGCACCTTGGTAATTATTGATCTAAAATCTTTGAAATCTAAAGGTCGAATGATTAAACTGACTCAGAATTTTCTTCCGTACATAAATAATCGATATTTGCAAAAGAAAGAAAATGAAAAAAAAAAGAATTTTCAAATTAGAAAAGAAATATATACATTGAAGATCTTCGTTCCGGCCGGGACTCGAACCCAGGGCCACTCGCTTGGAAGCCTAACACTCTAGCCATTAGTCTATGGGAGCTCTGTCGGTGGGAGTTTTAAATATAATAAAAACAAAAAATGCACCTTGGTAATTGTTTATTTAAACACTTTGAAATCTTCGTGTCGAAAAATTAAACTGACTCAGAATTTTCTTCCCTACATAAATAATCAATATTTGCAAAGGAAAGAAATTGAAAAAAAAAGAATTTTCAAATTAGAAAAGAAATATATACATTGAAGATATTCGCTCCGGCTGGGACTCGAACCCAGGCCACTCGCTTGGAAGACCAGCGGTCTAGCCATTAGGCTATCGGAGTTCTGTCGAGCGGAGTCATACTGCCTGACTGATACTGCCTGACTGACAGACTGACTCACTGACTGACTGATACTGACTGACTGGACTGACTGACTGACTCACTGACTGACCGAAACTGACTGACTGGCTCACTGACTGACCGAGACTGACTGACTAACTGCCTGACTGACTGAGACTGGACTGACTGACTGACTGACTGACTGACTGACTGACTAAATGACTGACTGACACTGACTGACTGACTGCTTGACTACCTGACTGACTGCTTGACTGACTAACTGACTGGACAGGACTGACCGACTGACTGACTGACAGACTGACTGAATAAGGATGACTGACAGACTGACTGAATAAGGCTGACTGACTGACTGACTGACAGACTGACCTAATAAGGCTGACCGACTGACTGACTGCCTGACTGACTGCCTGACTGACTGACTGACTGACTGACTGACCGAGACTGACTGACTGACTGACTGAGACTGGACTGGACTGACTGACTGACTGACTGAGACTGACTGACTGCTTTAGTGACTAACTGACTGCACAGGACTGACCGACTGACTGACTGACTGACTGCCTGACTGACTGACTGACTGAATGACTGACTGACTGAGACTAAATGACTGACTGCTTGACTGACTGGCTGAAGGACTAACTGACTGACTGAGTGACTGACTGACTGGACTGACTGACTGAGACTGAATGACTGAGTGCTTGACTGATTGACTGTCAGACTGACTGACTGACTTCGCAAAAGGGAAAAATAAAAAAAAAAGAATTATAAAATTAGAAAAAAATATTTGCATTTAAGATTTCCTTTCCGGCCGGGACTCGAACCCAGTACCACGCGCTAGGAACCCAACGGTCTAGCCATTAGGCTATCGGAGCTCTGTCGATGGAAGTCTTAAATATAATAAAAACAAAAAATGCACCTTGGTAATTATTGATTCAAACACTTTGAAATCTATAGGTCGAATAATTAAACTCACTCAGAATTTTTCTCCCTACATAAATAATCAATATTCGCAAAAGAGAAAAATTAAAAAAAAAAAGAAGAAGAATTTTCAAATTAGAAACTAAAAATATAAATTGAAGATTTTCGCGCAGGCTGGGACTCGAACCCAGGGCCACTCGCTTGGAAACCCACCACTCTAGCCATTAGTCTAGCAGAGCTCTGACGGGCGGAGTTTTAAATATAATAAAATCAAAAAATGCACCTTGGTTATTATTTATCTAAACACTTTGAATTCTGCGTTTCGAAAAATTAAACTGACTCAGAATTTTCTTCCCTACATAAATAATCAATATTTGCAAAAGAAAAAAATTGAAAAAAAAAGAGAATTTTCAAATTGGAAAAGAAATATATACATTGAAGATATTCATTCCGGCAGGGACTCGAACCCAGGCCATTCGCTTGGAAGACCAACGGTCTAGCCATTAGCTATCGGAGTTCTGTCGGTCGGAGCCTTACTGCCTGACTGAGACTGCGTGACTGACAGACTGACTGAATGACTAACTGATACTGACTGACTGACTGATACTGATTGACTGACTGACTCACTGATTGACCGAGACTGACTGACTGACCGAGACTGACTGACTGACTGCCTGACTGACTGAGACTGGACTGGACTGACTGACTGACTGACTGAGACTAAATGACTGACTGCTTGACTGACTGACTGGTCTGGACTGACCGACTGACAGACTGACTGACTGACTGAGACTGACTGACTGAATGACTAACTGACTGACTGACTGACAGACTGACTGAATGAGGCTGAGTGACTGACAGACTGCCCGACTGACTGACTGACTGAATGACTAACTGACTGAGACTAAGTGACTAAATTGCTTGACTGACTGACTGGACTGACTGACTGACCGATTGAGACTGAATGACTGACTGCCTAACTGACTGAGTGACTGAAAGACTAACTGACTGATTGACTGCTTAAGTTACTGACTGACTGACTGCTTGACTGACTGACTGGACTGGACTGACCGACTGACAGACTGACTGGCTGACAGAGACTGACTTATTGACTGTCGGACTGACTGACTGATTTCGCAAAAGGGAAAAATAAAAAAAAATTATCAAATTAGAAAAAATATATGTATTTAAGATTTTCTTTCCGGCTGGGATTCGAACCCAGGGCCACACGCATGGAAGCCCAAAGCTCTCGCCAATATACGATCGGATCTCTGTTGGTCGGTGTCTTAATTATAATAAAAACAAAAAATGTACCTTGGTAATTATTGATCTAAAATTTTTGAAATCTAAAGGTCGAATGATTAAACTGATACAGAATTTTCTTCCGTACATAAATAATCGATATTTGCAAAAGAAAGAAATTGAAAAAAAAAAAAGAATCTTCAAATTAGAAAAGAAATACATACATTGAAGATTTTCGTTCCGGCCGGGACTCGAAAACAGTACCACGCGCTTGGAACCCAACGGTCTAGCCATTAGGCTATCGGAGCTCTGTCGATTGAAGTCTTAAATATAATAAAAACAAAAAATGCACCTTTTTAATTATTGATTCAAACACTTTGAAATCTGCAGGTCGAATAATTAAACTGACTCAGAATTTTTCTCCCTACATAAATAATCAATATTCGCAAAAGAGAAAAATTAAAAAAAAAAGAAGAAGAATTTTCAAATTAGAAACTAAAAATATAAATTGAAGATTTTCGCGCAGGCTGGGACTCGAACCCAGGGCCACTCGCTAGGAAGCCCACCACTCTAGCCATTAGTCTAGCAGAGCTCTGACGGTCGAAGTTTTAAATATAATAAAATCAAAAAATGCACCTTGGTAATTATTTATCTAAACACTTTTTCGCGTTTCGAAAAATTAAACTGACTCAGAATTTTCTTCCCTACATAAATAATCAATATTTGCAAAAGAAAAAAATTGAAAAAAAAGAAATTTCAAATTCGAAAAGAAATATATACATTGAATATATTCGTTCCGGCTGGGACTCGAAAATGACTGAATGAGGCTGAGTGACTGACAGACTGCCCGACTGACTGACTGACTGAATGACTAACTGACTGAGACTAAGTGACTAAATTGCTTGACTGACTGACTAACTGACTGACTGACTGACTGAGACTGACTGACTGACTGCTTGACTGTCTGACTGAGACTGACTGACTGACTGCTTGACTGTCTGACTGACTATTTCGCTGACTGACTGACTAAATGACTGACTGACACTGACTGACTGACTGCTTGACTGCCTGACTGACTGCTTGACTGCCTGACTGACTGCTTGACTGAATAAGGCTGACTGACTGACAGACTGACTGAATAAGGCTGACTGACTGACTGACTGCCTGACTGACTGACTGACTGAATGACTGACTGACTGACTGACCGAGACTGACTGACTGACTGACTGAGACTGGACTGGACTGACTGACTGACTGACTGACTGAGACTGACTGACTGCTTGACTGACTAACTGAATGGACAGGACTGACCGACTGATTGACTGACTGACTGCCTGACTGACTGACTGACTGAATGACTGACTGACTGAGACTAAATGACTGACTGATTGACTGACTGATTGACTGACTGACTGAGACTGACTGACTGACTGCCTAACTGACTGACTGACTGACTGACTGGACTGACTGACTGAGACTGAATGACTGAGTGCTTGTCTGATTGACTGTCGGACTGACTGACTGACTTCGCAAAAGGGAAAAATAAAAAAAAAGAATTATCAAATTAGAAAAAAAATATTTGCATTTAAGATTTCCTTTCCGGTTGGGATTTGAACCCAGGGCGACACGCATGGAAGCCCAACGCTCTCGCCAATATACTATCGGATCTCGGTCCGTCGGTGTCTTAATTATAATAAAAACAAAAAATGCACCTTGGTAATTATTGATCTAAAATCTTTGAAATCTAAAGGTCGAATGATTAAACTGACTCAGAATTTTCTTCCGTACATAAATAATCGATATTTGCAAAAGAAAGAAATTGAAAAAAAAAAGAATCTTCAAATTAGAAAAGAAATATATACATTGAAGATTTTCGTTCCGGCCGGGACTCGAACCCAGTACCACGCGCTTGGAACCCAACGGTCTAGCCATTAGGCTATCGGAGCTCTGTCGATTGAAGTCTTAAATATAATAAAAACAAAAAATGCACCTTTTTAATTATTGATTCAAACACTTTAAAATCTACAGGTCGAATAATTAAATTGACTCAGAATTTTCCTCCCTACATAAATAATTAATATTCGCAAAAGAGAAAAATTAAAAAAAAGAAGAAGAATTTTCGAATTAGAAACTAAAAATATAAATTGAAGATTTTCGCGCAGGCTGGGACTCGAAACCAGGGCCACTCGCTTGGAAGCCCACCACTCTAGCCATTAGTCTAGCAGAGCTTTGACGGTCGGAGTTTAAATATAATAAAATCAAAAAATGCATCTTGGTAATTATTTATCTAAACACTTTGAATTCTGCGTTTCGAAAAATTAAACTGACTCAGAATTTTCTTCCCTACATAAATAATCAATATTTGCAAAAGAAAAAAATTGAAAAAAAAAAAGAATTTTCAAATTCGAAAAGAAATATATACATTGAAGATATTCGTTCCGGCTGGGACTCGAACCCAGGCCATTCGCTTGGAAGACCAACGGTCTAGCCATTAGCTATCGGAGTTCTGTCGGTCGGAGTCTTACTGCCTGACTGAGACTGCCTGACTGACAGACTGACTGAATGACTGACTGATACTGAATGACTGACTGATACTGACTGACTGACTGATACTGATTGACTGACTGACTCACTGACTGACCGAGACTGACTGACTGACCGAGACTGGCTGACTGACTGCCTGACTGACTGAGACTGGACTGGACTGACTGACTGAGACTAAATGACTGACTGCTTGACTGACTGGCTGAATGACTAACTGACTGACTGAGACTGACTGACTGACTGCCTAACTGACTGAGTGTCTGACTGATTGGACTGACTGACTGTCTGACTGAGACTGAATGACTGACTGCTTGACTGACTGACTGGTCTGGACTGACCGACTGACAGACTGACTGACTGACTGACTGAGACTGACTGACTGAATGACTAACTGACTGACTGACTGACAGACTGACTGAATGACTGGCTGATACTGACTGACTGTCTGATACTGACTGACTGACTGATACTGATTGACTGACTGACTCACTGACTCACCGAGACTGACTGACTGACCGAGACTGACTGACTGACTGCCTGACTGACTGAATGAATGACTAACTGACTGACTGACTGACAGACTGACTGAATGAGGCGGAGTGACTGACAGACTGCCCGACTGACTGACTGACTGAATGACTAACTGACCGAGACTAAGTAACTAAATTGCTTGACTGACTGACTGAATGACTAACTGACCGAGACTAAGTAACTAAATTGCTTGACTGACTGACTGAATGACTAACTAACTGACTGAGACTGACTGACTGACTGCCTGACTGACTGAGTGACTGACTGACTGGACTGACTGACTGACTGATTGAGACTGAATGACTGGCTGCCTAACTGACTGAGTGACTGAAAGACTAACTGACTGATTGACTGCTTAAGTGACTGACTGACTGACTGCCTGACTGACTGACTGATTGAATGACTAGCTGACTGAGTCTAAGTGACAAAATTGCTTGACAGACTGACTGAATGACTAACTGACTGACTGAGACTGACTGACTGACTGCCTGACTGACTGAGTGACTGACTGCCTGACTGACTGAGTGACTGACTGACTGACTGACTGAGACTGAATGACTGACTGCCCAACTGACTGAGTGACTGAATGACTAACTGACTGATTGACTGCTTAAGTGACTGACAGACTGACTGCTTGACTGACAGACTGGACTGGACTGACCGAATGACAGACTGACTGGCTGACAGAGACTGACTGATTGACTGTCGGACTGACTGACTGACTTCGCAAAAGAGAAAAATAAAAAAAAGAATTATCAAATTGGAAAAAAATACAAGCATTTAAGATTTTCTTTCCGGCTGGGATTCGAACCCAGGGCCACACGCACGGAAGCCCAACGCTCTCGCCAATGGACTATCGGATCTCGGTTGGCCGGTGTCTTAATTATAATAAAAACAAAAAATGCACCTTGGTAATTATTGATCTAAAACCTTTGAAATCTACAGGTCGAATAATTAAACTGACTCAGAATTTTTTTCCGTACATAAATTATCGATATTTGCAAAAGAAAGAAAATGAAAAATAAAGAATTTACAAATTAGAAGAGAAATATATACATTGACGATTTTCGTTCCGGCCGGGACTCGAACCCAGTACCACGCGCTTGGAACCCAACGGTCTAGCCATTAGGCTATCGGAGCTCTGTCGATTGAAGTCTTAAATATAATAAAAAGAAAAAACGCACCTTTTTTATTATTGATTCAAACACTTTGAAATATAGAGGTCAAATTATTAAACTGACTCAGAATTTTTCTCCCTACATAAATAATCAATATTCGCAAAAGAAATTGAAAAAAAAATAAAATTCGAAATGAAATATATACATTGAAGATATTCGTTCCGGCTGGGACTCGAACCCAGGGCCACTCGCTTGAAAGCCCACCACTCTAGCCATTAGTCTTGCAGAGCTCTAACAGTCGGAGTTTTAAATATAATAAAATCAAAAAATGCACCTTGGTAATTATTTATCTAAACACTTTTTCGCGTTTCGAAAAATTAAACTGACTCAGAATTTTCTTCCCTACATAAATAATCAATATTTGCAAAAGAAAAAAAATGAAAAAAAAAAGAATTTTCAAATTCGAAAAGAAATATGTACATTGAAGATATTCGTTCCGGCTGGGACTCGAACCCAGGCCATTCGCTTGGAAGACCAACGGTCTAGCCATTAGCTATCGGAGTTCTGTCGGTCGGAGTCTTACTGCCTGACTGAGACTGCCTGACTGACTGACTGATACTGACTGACTGACTGATACTGATTGACTGACGTACTCACTGACTGACCGAGACTGACTGACTGACTGCCTGACTGACTCAGACTGGACTGGACTGACTGACTGACTGACTGAGACTAAATGACTGACTGCTTGACTGACTGGCTGAATGACTAACTGACTGACTGAGACTGACTGAAACTGACTGACTGAAAGACTAACTGACTGACTGACTGACAGACTGACTGAATGAGGCTGAGTGACTGACTGACTGCCCGACTGACTGACTGACTGAATGACTAACTGACTGGGACTAAGTGACTAAATTGCTTGACTGACTGACTGAATGACTAACTGACTGACTGAGACTGACTGACTGACTGCCTGACTGACTGAGTGACTGACTGACTGGACTGACTGACTGACTGACTGAGACTGAATGACTGACTGCCTAACTGACTGAGTGACTGAATGACTAACTGACTGATTCACTGCTTAAGGGGGTCCGGGACACATTTTGAAAAATTTTTTATTATGTACTTTAGAGTTTTGAAGTTTTCTGAACTGATTCATCATTTATTTCTCGAACCCAGTACCACGCGCTTGGCACCCAACGGTCTAGCCATTAGGCTATCGGAGCTCTGACGATGGTAGTCTTAAATATAATAAAAACAAAAAATGCACCTTGGTAATTATTGATACAAACACTTTGAAATCTACAGGTCGAATAATTAAACTGACTCAGAATTTTTTTCCATACATAAATAATTAATATTTGCAAAGGAAAGAAATAGGAAAAAAAAAAAGAATTTTCAAATTAGAATGAAATATATACATTGAAGATATTCGCTCCGGCTGGGACTCGACCCCAGGCCACTCGCTTGGGAGACCAGCGGTCTAGCCATTAGGCTATCGGAGTTCTGTCGATCGGAGTCTTACTGCCTGACTGATACTGACTGACTGACTCACTGACTGACCGAGACTGACTGACTGACTAACTGAGACTGGACTGGACTGACTGACTGACTGAGACTGACTGACTGACTGTTTGACTGACTGACTGAATGACTAACTGACTGACTGAGACTGACTGACTGACTGTTTGACTGACTGCTTGACTGACTAACTGAATGACTGAACTGACTGGACAGGACTGACCGAATGACTGACTGACAGACTGACTGAATGAGGCTGACTGACTGCCTGACTGACTGACTGACTGAATGACTGACTGACTGAGACTAAATGACTGACTACTTGACTGACTGACTGAATGACTAACTGACTGAGTGACTGAATGACTGGACTGACTGACAGATTGACTGAGACTGAATGACTTACTGCCTAACTGACTGAGTGACTGAATGACTAACTGACTGACTGGCTGCTTGAGTAACTGACTGACTGACTGCTTGACTGACTGACTGGACTGGACTGACCGACTGACAGACTGACTGACTGACCGAGACTGACTAATTGACTGTCGGACTGACTAACTGACTTCGCAAAAGGGAAAAATAAAAAAAAAGAATTATCAAATTAGAAAAAAATATATGCGTTTAAGATTTCCTTTCCGGCTGGGATTCGAACCCACGGCCACACGCATGGAAGCCCAACGCCCTCGCCAATAGATTATCGGATCTCTGTTGGTCAGTGTCTTAATTATAATAAAAACAAAAAATGAACCTTGCTAATTATTGATCTAAAATCTTTGAAATCTACAGGTCGAATGATTAAACTGACTCAGAATTTTCTTCCGTACATAAATAATAAATATTTGCAAAAGAAAGAAATTGAAAAAAAAAAGAATTTTCAAATTAGAAAAGAAATATAAACATTGGAGACATTCGTCACAGCCGGGACTCGAACCCAGTACCACGCGCTTGGAAGCCCAACGGTCTAGCCATTAGGCTATCGGAGCTCTGTCGCTGGAAGTCTTAAATATAACAAAAACAAAAAATGCATCTTGGTAATTATTGATTCAAACACTTTGAAATTTACAGGTCGAATAAGTAAACTGACTCAGAATTTTCTTCCCTACATAAATAATCGATATTTGCAAAAGAAAGAAATTGAAAAAAAAAGAATTTTCAAATTAGAAAATAAATATATACATTGAAGATATTCGTTCCGGCCGGGACTCGAACCCAGGGCCACTCGCTTGACAGCCCAACGTTCTTCCCATAAGGCTATCGGAACTCTGTCAATTCGAGTCTTAAATATAATTTTAAAAAATGCACCTTGGTAATTATTGATTCAAACAAATTAAAAATAAAATTTAATAATTTACAGGTCGAATAAGTAAACTGACTCAGAATTTTCTTCCCTACATAAATAATCGATATTTGCAAAAGAAAGAAATTGAAAAAAAAAAAGAATTTAAAAATTAGAAACTAAAAGAACACAATAAAGGTTTTTGTTCAAGCTGGGACTCGAACGTAGGGCCACGCGAATGGAAGCCCAACGGTTTAGGCATTACGCTATCGGAGCTCTGTCGATTTCTGTCTTAATTATAATAAAAACAAAAAATGCATCTTGGTAGTTATTGATCTAAAATCTTTGAAATGTGCAGGTCGAATAATTAAACTGACTCAGAATTTTCTTCCGTACATAAATAATCGATATTTGCAAAAGAATGAAATTGAAAAAAAAAAAGAATTTTAAAATTAGAAAAGAAATATATATATACACTGAAGATATTCGTTCCGAATGGGACTCGAACCCAGGTCACTCGCTTGGAAGACCAACGGTCTAGCCATTAGGCTATGGGAGTTCTGTCGGTCGGAGTCTTACAGCCTGACTGAGTCTGCCTGACTGACAGACTGACTGACTGACTGATTGATACTGACTGACTGACTGTTACTGACTGACTGACTCACTGACTGACCGAGACTGACGGACTGACTGCCTGACTGACTGAGACTGGACTGGGCTGACTGACTGACTGAGACTGACCGACTGACTGACTGACTGACTGAATGACTGACTGAGAGTAAATGACAGACTGCTTGATTGACTGATTGAATGACTAAATGACTGACTGACTGCTTGACTCCGTGACTGACTGCTTGACTGACTAACTGACTGGACGGTACTGACCGACTGATAGACTGACTGAATGCGATTGACTGACTGACTGAGACAGACTGACTGACAGTTTCACTGACTGACTGAATGACTAACTGACTGACTGCTTGACTGCCTTACTGACTGCTTGACTGACTAACTGACTGACTGAACTGACTGGACAGGACTGACCGACTGACTGTCTGACAGACTGACTGAATGAGGCTGACTGACTGAATGAGGCTGACTGACTGACTGCCTGACTGACTGAGTGACTGACTGACTGAGACTAAATGACTGACTGCTTGACTGACTAGCTGAATGACTAACTGACTGACAGAGACTGATTGACTGACTGCCTAACTGACTGAGTGACTGACTGACTGGACAGACTGCTTGACTGACTGACTGAGACTGAATGACTGACTGCTTGACTGACTGACTGAATGACTAACTGACTGACTGACTTCTTGAGTGACTGACTGACTGACTGGACTGGACTGACCGACTGACAGACTGACTGACTGACCGATACTGACTGATTGACTGTTGGACTGACTTCGCAAAAGGGAAAAATAAAAAAAAAAGAATTATCAAATTAGAAAAAAAAATATGCATTGAAGATTTTCTTTCCGGCTGCGATTCGAACCCAGGGCCACACGCATGGAAGATCAACGCTCTCGACATTAGACTATCGGATCACCGTTGGTCGGAGTCTTAATTATAATAAAAACAAAAAATGCACCTTGGTAATTATTGATCTAAAATCTTTGAAATCTACAGGTCGAATAATTAAACTGACTCAGAATTTTCATCCGTACATAAATAATCGATACTTGCAAAAGAAAGAAATTGAAAAAAAAAAAACAATTTTCAAATTAGAAAAGAAATAAACACATTGAAGATATTCGTTCGGCTGGGTCTCGTACCTAGGGCCATTCGCTTGGAATCCCAACAGTCTAACCATTAGGCTATTGGAGCTCTGTCATTTGGAATCTTAAATATAATAAAAACAAAAAATGCACTTTGGTAATTATTGATTCAAACTCTTTGAAATCTACAGGTCGAATAAATAAACTGACTCAGAATTTTTCTCCCTACTTAAATAATAAATATTCGCAAAAGAGAAAAAATAAAAAAAAAAAAAAAGAATTTTTAAATTAGAAACTAAAAAAGCACTTTGAAGATTTTCGTTCCGGCCGGAACTCAAACCCAGTACCACGCGCTTGGAAGCCCAACGGTCTAGCCATTTGGCTATCGGAGCTCTTGCGCTTGCAGTCTTAAATATAATAAAAACAAAAAATGCATCTTGGTAGTTATTGATCTAAAATCTTTGAAATCTGCAGGTCGAATAATTAAACTGACTCAGAATTTTCTTCCGTACATAAATAATCGATATTTGCAAAAGAAAGAAATTGAAAAAAAAAAGGATTTTCAAATTAGAAAAGAAATATATACATTGAAGATATTCGTTCCGAATGGGACTCGAACCCAGGTCACTCGCTTGGAAGACCAACGGTCTAGCCATTAGGCTATCGGAGTTCTGTCGGTCAGAGTCTTACAGCCTGACTGAGTCTGCCTGACTGACAGACTGACCGACTAACTGATTGATACTGACTGACTAACTGATACTGGCTGACTGACTGACCGAGACTGACTGACTGACTGACTGAGACTTGACTGGGCTGACTGACTGAGACTGGACTGGGCTGACTGACTGACTGACTGGACTGGACTGACCGACTGACTGACTGAATGACTGACTGACTGAGAGTAAATGACAGACTACTTGATTCACTGATTGAATGACTAAATGACTGACTGACTGCTTGACTCCGTGACTGACTGCTAGACTGACTAACTGACTGACTGGACTGACTGGACGGGACTTACCGACTGACAGACTGACTGAATGCAATTGACTGACTGACTGACTGACTGCTTGACTGCCTTACTGACTGCTTGACTGACTAACTGACTGACTGAACTCACTGGACAGGACTGACCGACTGACTGACTAACAGACTGACTGAATGAGGCTGACTGACTGACTGACTGCCTGACTGACTGAATGACTGACTGACTGAGACTAAATGACTTACTGCTTGACTGACTGGCTGAATGACTAACTGACTGACTGAGACTGACTGACTGACTGCCTAACTGATTGAGTGACTGACTGACTGAGACTGAATGACTGACTGCTTGACTGACTGACTAACTGACTGACTGACTTCTTGAGTGACTGACTGGACTGGACTGACCGACTGACAGATTGACTGACTGACCGAGACTGACTGATTGACTGTTGGACTGACTGACTGACTTCGCAAAAGGGAAAAATAAAAAAAAAAAAATTATCAAATTAGAAAAAAATATATGCAATTAAGATTTGATTTCCGGCTGGGATTCGAACCCAGGGCCACACGCATGGAAGCCCAACGTTCTCGACAATAGACTATCGGAACTCTGTTTTTCGGTGTCTTAATTATAATAAAAACAAAAAATGTACCTTGGTAATTATTGATCTACAATCTTTGAAATCTACAGGTCGAATAATTAAACTGACTCAGAATTTTCTTCCGTACATAAATAATTGATGTTTGCAAAAGAAAGAAATTGAAAAAAAAAAAGAATTTTCAAATTAGAAAAGAAATATATACATTGAAGATATTCGTTCCGGCTGGGCCTCGAACCCAGGGCCATTCGCTTTGAATCCCAATGGTCTAGCCATTAAGCTATCGGAGCTCTGTCATATGGAATCTTAAATATAATAAAAACAAAAAATGCACCTTGGTAATTATTGATTCAAACACTTTGAAATCTACAGGTCGAGGAAGTAAACTGGCTCAGAATTTTTCTCCCTTCATAAATAATCAATATTCGCAAAAAGGGAGAATTAAAAAAAAAAGAATTTCCAAATTAGAAACTAAAAAACCCTTTGAAGATTTTCGTTCTAGCTGGGCCTCGAACCCAGGGCCACGCGCATGGAAGCCCAACGGTCTAGCCATTAGGCTATCGGAGCCCTGTCGATTGCTGTCTTAATTATAATAAAAGCAAAAAATGCATCTTGGTAATTATTGATCTAAAGTCTTTGATATCTACCGGTCGAATAATTAAACTGACTCGGGTTTTCTTCCGTACATAAATAATCGATATTTGCAAAAGAAAGAAATTAAAAAAAAAAAAAAGAATTTTCAAATTAGAAAAGAAATATATACATTGAAGATATTCGTTCCGACCGGGACTTGAACCCAGTACCACGCGCTTGGAAGCCCAACGGTCTGGCTATTAGGCTATCGGAGCTCTGTCGCTTGAAGTCTTAAATATAATAAAAACAAAAAATGCACCTTGGTAATTATTGATTCAAACACTTTGTAATCTATAGGTCGAATGAGTAAACTGACTCAGAATTTTCTTCCCTACATAAATAATCGATATTTGCAAAAGAAAGAAATTGAAGAAAAAAAATTTTAAATTAGAAAATAAATATACACATTGAAGATATTCGTTCCGGCTGGGACTCGAACCCAGGGCCACAAGCTTAAAAGCCCAACAGTCTAGCCATTAGGCTATCGGAGCTCTATCAATAAGAGTCTTAAATATAATAAAAACAGAAAATGCACCTATGTAATTATTGATTCAAACGCTTTGAAATCTACAGGTCGAATAAATAAACTGACTCAGAATTTTCCTCCCTACATAAATAATCAATATTCGCAAAAGAGAAAAATTAAAAATAAAAAAAAAGGAATTTCCAAATTAGAAATTAAAAAAACAGAATGAAGATTTTCGTTTAAGCTGGGACTCGAACCCAGGGCCACGCGTTTGGAAGCCCAACGCTCTAGCCATTAGTCTATCGGAGCTCTGTCGGTCGGAGTCTTACTGCCTGACTGAGACTGCCTGACTGATACTGACCGACTGACTGACCGAGACTGACTGACTGACTGCTTGACTGACTGACTGAGTGACTGACTAACTGACTGACTGAGACTGACTTCTTGACTACCTGACTGACTGCTTGACTGACTGATTGACTGACTAAAGCTGACTGACTGACTGACTGCTTGACTGACTAAGTGACTGACTGGACTGAACTGTCTGACTGAGACTAAATGACTGACTGCTTGACTCACTGACTGACCGAGGCTAACTGACTGAGACTGACTGGACTGGACTGGACTGACTGACTGTTTGACTGACTAATTGACTGACTGGACTGGACTGACCGACTGAATGAGACTGACTGACTGAATGAGACTGATTGACTGACCGACTAACTGACTGACTGAGACTGAGTGAATGATTAACTGACTGACTGACTGCTTGACTGACTGGACTGGACTGACAGACTGACTGACTGACTTCGCAAAAGGGAAAAGTTAAAAAAAAAATAATTATCAAATTAGAAAAAAAATACGCATTTAAGATTTTCTTTCCGGCTGGGACTCGAACCCAGGGCCACTCGCATGGAAGCCCAACGCTCTCGCGAATAGACTATCGGATCTCTGTCCGTCGGTGTCTTAATTTTAATAAAAACAAAAAATGCACCTTGGTAATTATTGATATAAACACTTTGAAATCTACAGGTCGAATAATTAAACTGACTCAGAATTTTCTTCCCTACATAAATAATCGATATTCGCAAAAGAAAGAAATTGAAAAAAAAAAAAATTAAATTAGAAAAGAAATATATGCATTGAAGCTATTCGTTCCGGCTGTGACTCGAATCCAGGGCCACTCGCTTAGAAGCCCAACGCTATAGCCATTAGTCTATCGAAGCTCTGTCGGTCGGAGTCTTACTGCCTGACTGAGACTAAATGATTGACTAACTGACTGACTGACGGACTGGACTGACCGACTGACTGACTTCGCAAAAGAGAAAATTAAAAAAAAAAATTATCAAATTTGAAAAAAAAAATATGCATTGAAGATTTTCTTTCCGGCTGGGACTCGAACCCAGGGCCACTCGCATGGAAGCCCAACGCTTTTGCCAATAGGCTATCGGATCTCTGTTGGTCGGTGTCTTAATTATATTAATAAAGATTTTTTTTTTCATTTGTACACTTTTTTCATACAGTTCCTTCAAAAAAGTATAAGCAGTGCTTGACTGTATTTACATGCTGACTATCAGAAATCAAGGAAAATTTCTACTAGATAAAATTTAATTTTGATATGGAGAATTTAATAAATATATTTTTCGAAATTTAGCAGTTATTTTCTCCTTATTTGAATCACTATACATATATTGAAGTTTTTTTCAATTATTGTGTTTGAATTTTCCTTAGAAAACATAGAAAAAAACTGATAATCATTTTAATTAAAACAATAGTAATGAATTCAAAAATATTGCATGTAGGTATACACTAAATTAATATAATTTATTATTTTTATAAATGAACTGCCAAACCTCTTTTATAAAAAAAATAAAAGGAACCGTGCAATGGTGATTATTTTGGGTTAAACAGATTTCATCTACTCCCAATAAATTGCCAAAAAGTGAATTACTCTTGCAAGACCAAACATGTATTTCATGTGCTGCAATGTTTTGCATTTAGGTTCGACGATTCATTTGCTTGATAACTACCAATATTAAAACAAATTATTGAATTTTCTCTGCTATCCAAATTTGAGTAGAATTTTGTGTCATAAAAATATAGATTGTATCTTAATCTACTTTTGTAGATTCTAGAATTTTGTATCTTAACCCCTTTTTTGTTTATTTCCTTGCATTTGTAACCTTTGAACCATATTCCCAGTTACTGTATTAGTATTTTCCATTTCATATTAATTTCCTGTATAACAATACTTATTATTGAAAATCTGTTGTATTTCATTATTTTTTTTCTTTATCAATATTTAAATTTGGTGCTATTATCTTAATCTAAAAACCAGTCTTGCATAATATAGACAAATGTATGAACGGCGTTCGCAGAAAATGTTTGGCTCTAGAGAATTTTTTTTCAAATTGCTAGCATATATATATATATATATATATATATATATATATATATATATATATATATATATATATATAT